>NC_029792.2:100445079-100457070 GCF_000816755.2 Arachis ipaensis | reverse complement strand
ATGAATCTTCTCCTCCCTTGAGGTCATTCCTCTTAACAAACTGGAAGAAGAGGAAGAAAGTAAAGAACAACATGCCAACAGTAGGTAACGTTTCTCTTCTATGTTTTGTCTTCTTTCTTTGCTTTGTTTAAATTCAATAAATTGGCATATGGTTACATTCTAAGTTTGGTGTTGCCATGCAACACATTGTTTTCAATCTCTTTGGATGATTGCATCAATTCTACATGGAAGTGTCACAGGATTTGCAATATGGTGCTATGTCATTATGATTACCAACTTGAGTTTTGTGAATTCAAAAGCAATAAAGTATCATGATCATAAACAAACAAGGAATAAAAGAAGAATTTAGTATGTGCATACAAGTATTGGAAAGCTAGTATGATTGATTGTTGCTCAAGTACATTAGATTGCCTAAAGGGGTATACTTCCAACAAGAATAACTTGAGCTACAGAGCTCCAAATGAGGTGATTCAAAAAGCAATGGAAAGTAGGAATCGAGAGCTTTCCAAGCATATATGGCACTGCATGGTGGACACTAAAATTGAGGGAGAAAACTGCCCCGCAATGAGCATAAATGAACATGGTGGCAACCTGCAGTGAGGCCAACTGACCTCTGCACCTTCGACGGAGTATAACTCGAGCTGTAGAGCTCCAAATGATGCGCTTCCAACGGCATTGGAAAGTAGACATTCAGAGCTTTCCAACAATATATAATAGTATGGGGTGGACAATATGTTTGAGCCTCCAGAACTGGCGTTTTCGACCACGTTTGAGGCAAACTTTACCTCAAACGCTGCACACCAAGGCCAGCGACTTTGTCCTCTTCAAATGAGCATAACTTGAGTTGTAGATGTTCAATTGAGGTGATTCCAATTGGATTAGAAAGCTGACATTCAGAGCTTTCTAACCATATATAATAGTAAATAGTGGGCATGAAAATTTGCAACGTTGACAAGCAGACAAAGTAGTACCCCAACATGCATGCAAGAAGGCCCAACGTTTGGCTAAAAGTTTGACCTCAAACTTTAGCCCAAACGTTAGTAGCAGCAAGTAAGGGCAGCTGGTATAAAAAGTTTGAGTAAAAGTTTGCCTCAAACTTTTACTCAAACTTTTATGATTCATGGCCCGGTTCACAATGCGTTTCTCTCCAACTCCAAGAGCAATCAACAGAGGCTTTTGTCAACCCAATTCCATCAAGAGCAAGGGCCCAATTGACACCACTCAAAGGCACAAGAGATAGTTAGAATAGAAATTTCTTTTTAATTGTAATTTGTTTTGAATTTCATTTTCATTTTGTAAAAATGCCTATAAATAGGCATCTGTTTCATTTTATTAGAGAGGCGAGCTCCACTAGGGAGCATTAGGAATACAGAACTCTCTCTCTTTAGTTTTTCTTTTTGTTTTGAATCTTGGGTTGAGAATTGAAGAAATTCTATTTCAATCTCACCTTGAGAATTCTCTTTGTTTTCTTCTTCTGCCAACTTTCAGTGAATTAAGGATTTGAATCAACACTCTGTTTACTGCTTTCATCTTCATTTCTTTTGCAAATTGTTCTTTATTGGATCAAGGAAGGACTTGAGATCTAGACTTGTTTTCTAGTCTCATTGATTCCCTGAGATCTTTACTTGTCTTTTTAAATTTCACAATTGAGCTAAGCTACTTTCTGTTTTGATCCTTCAAGTGACTCTCTACTTCTGTTTGAATTTCCTGCACTTTTGTTCCTCTGTATTTTACATTTGAGCTACTGTGATTTGAATTTAATTTTCTTGCACTTTGAATTTCCTGTCATTTATTTTCAAGATCTCGTTGATTGCTGGCTTTATTGCTTTCTTTAATTTTCAGCACCCACTCCCCTTTAATTTCATGCAATTTACATTTCTTGCAATTTAAGATTCTTGCAATTTACATTTCTTGCTCTTTAAGTTACTTGCAATTTTACTTTCTGCACTTTATAATTCCTGCAAATTTACATTCTGTTGGCTTCAATTGTCACTCAAATCACTCAATGTTAGCTTGACTAAACTAATCACCCACTAAAGTTGCTTGATCCATCAATCCCTATGGGATCGACCTCACTCCCGTGAGTTTTTATTACTTGATGCGACCCGGTATACTTGCCGGTGAGTTTTGTGTCGGATCTTTTTCCGCACATCAGGAACAAATCAACACTTCCCTAGGTGAATTAAGTTCCAACATGGGACAACTAAGGATGGAGCACTAAGAGCATTCCATCATCCTCCATGAAATTAAAGAAGATCAAAGAGCTATGAAGGAGGAACAACAAAGACAAGGAAGAGACATAGAGGAGCTCAAAAGCACCATTGGTTCTTCAAGAAGAGGAAGACGCCACCCTCACTAAGGTGGACTCATTCCTTAATCTCCTTGTTTATTTATTTTCCTGTTTTCGGTTTTTGAGCCTTATGTTTTATTTATGTTTGTGTCTTTATTACATGATCATTAGTATTTAAGTGTCCATGCCTTAAAGTTATGAATATGAATCCATCACCTCTCTTAAATGAAAACTGTTTTAATTACAAAAGAACAAGAAGTACATGGTTTTGAATTCATCCTTGAAACTAGTTTAATTATTTTGATGTGGTGACAATACTTTTTGTTTTCTGAATGAATGCTTGAACAGTACATATGTTTTTTGAAATTGATGTTTATGAATGTTAAATATGTTGGCTCTTAAAAGAATGATGAACAGGAGAAATGTTATTTGATAATCTGAAAAATCATAAAAATAATTCTTGAAACAAGAAAAAGTAGTGAATACAAAAGCTTGCGAAAAAAAAGAAAAAAAATGGTGAAAAAAAAGAGAAAAAGAAAAAGCAAGCAAAAAAAGCCAAAAGCTCTTTAAACCAAAAGGCAAGAGCAAAAAGCCAATAGCCCTTAAAACCAAAAGGCAAGGGTAATAAAAAGGATCCAAGGCTTTGAGCATCAGTGGATAGGAGGGCCTAAAGGAATAAAATCCTGGCCTAAGCGGCTAAAATAAGCTGTCCCTAACCATGTGCTTGTGGCGTGAAGGTGTCAAGTGAAAACTTGAGACTGAGCGGTTAAAGTCAAGGTCCAAAGCAAAATTAAGAGTGTGCTTAAGAATCCTAGACACCTCTAATTGGGAACTTTAGCAAAGCTGAGTCACAATCTGAAAAGGTTCACCCAGTTATGTGTCTGTGGCATTTATGTATCCGGTGGTAATACTGGAAAACAAACTGCTTAGGGCCACGGCCAAGACTCATAAAGTAGCTGTGTTCAAGAATCAACATACTAAACTAGGAGAATCAATAACACTATCTGAATTCTAAGTTCCTATAGATGCCAATCATTCTGAACCTCAATGGATAAAGTGAGATGCCAAAACTATTCAAGAGGCAAAAAGCTACAAGTCCCGCTCATCTGATTGGAGCTAAGTTTCATTGATATTTTTGAATTTATAGTATATTCTCTTCTTTTTATCCTATTTTATTTTCAGTTGCTTGGGGACAAGCAACAATTTAAGTTTGGTGTTGTGATGAGCGGATAATTTATACGCTTTTTGGCATGGTTTTTACATAGTTTTTAGTATAATTTAGTTAGTTTTTAATATATTTTTATTTGTTTTTAAATAAAATTCACATTTCTGGACTTTACTATGAGTTTGTGTGTTTTTCTGTGATTTCAGGTAATTTCTGGCTGAAATTGAGAGACCTGAGCAAAAATCTGATTTAGGCTGAAAAAGGATTGTAAATGCTATTGGATTCTGACCTCTCTGCACTCAAAGCGGATTTTTTGGAGCTACAGATCTCCAAATGGAACGCTCTTAATTTCGTTGGAAACTAGACATCCAGGGCTTTCCAGCAATATATAATAGTTTATACTTTGAATAAGGATAGATGACTTAAACTGGCGTTCAACGCCAGTTCCATGCTGCATTCTGGAGTCAAACGCCAGAAACAGGTTGCGAAGTGGATTTCAATGCCAGAAACAGGCTACAAACTGGCGTTCAACTCCAAGAGAAGCCTCTACATGTGTAAAGCTCAATGCTTAGCCCAAGCACACACCAGGTGGGCCCCAGTAACTAGTAACTAGTTTAGTATAAATAGGACTTTTTACTATTATGTTTATATATTTGGATCATCTTTGATTAGTTTTATGCTATCTTAGACTTTTGTGAGGGCTGGCCATTCGGCCATGTCTGAACATTTATCACTTGTGTATTTTCAACGGTAGAGTTTCTACACACCATAGATTAAGGTGTGGAGCTCTGCTGTTCCTCAAAGATTAATGCAAAGTACTACTGTTTTTCTATTCAATTCAACTTATTCCGCTTCAAAGATATTCATTCGCACTTCAATATGATGGATGTGATGATCGTGACAGTCATCATCATTCTCAACTTATGAACGCGTGCCTGACAACCACTTCCGTTCTACCTTAGATTGAATGGATATCTCTTGGATATCTAAAACAAGGGACCGAGTCCGAGTTATTAGTGTCTTCGTGATATAAACCTTGTCTGTGGACGGCCATTCTTGAGAATCCGGAAAGTCTAAACCTTGTCTGTGGTATTCCGAGTAGGATTCAGGGATTGAATGACTGTGACAAGCTTCAAACTCGCGAGGGTTGGGCGTAGTGACAGACGAAAAAGGATCAATGGATCCTATTTCAGTATGATCGAGAATCGACAGATGATTAGCCATGCAGTGACAGCGCATTGGACCATTTTCACTGAGAGGACAGGTGGCCATTGACAACGGTGATGCCTAACATACATCTTGCCATGGAAAGGAGTAGGAAGGATTGGATGAAGACAGCAGGAAAGCAGAGGTTCAGAGGGACGAAAGCATCTCTATATGCTTATCTGAAATTCTCACCAATGAATTACATAAGTACCACTTTCCTATTTTATATTTTATTTATCTTTTACTTATCAATTCATAAAATCAGTTGAATCCGCCTGACTGAGATTTACAAGGTGACCATAGCTTGCTTCAAGCCGACAATCTCCATGGGATCGACCCTTACTCACGTAAGGTTTATTACTTGGATGACCCAGTGCACTTGCTGGTTAGTTGTACAAAGTTGTGAAACAGAATTAAGAACATGAACGTGTGTATTGAGTTTTTAGCGCCGTTACCAAGGAAGGAATGATCACAATTTCGCACACCAAACGCCCAACTGCTGCATGTTTTAGGCGTTTAATGCCCAGTTGGTGCTTGTTCTGGGCGTTTAACGCCCAGCTGTTGCTTCTAGCTGGCGTTAAACGCCAGAAACCCCTTTGTCACTGGGCGTTTTTCTGAACACCCAGGATGCTATAATTCTGGCGTTAAACGCCCAGAAGCTGCTTCTTTCTGGCGTTTAACGCCCAGATGGCTATCTTTACTGGCATTAAACGCCCAGTAGATGCTCCTTTTGGGCGTTTAACGCCTAATTGTGCCTCTTACTGGCGTTTTCTTTCCAGTGAGCTCTTTTTTCCTGTTTTGTGCTCTGAATTCTTCTGTAACCCTGTGGACTTATGCAATTAATTCTCTACCTTGTTAATATTAAGCTCATATATTAAAAATAAATAAAATGAAGAATAAAATAAAATAAAATAACATAATAGAAAAAGTTTTGTTAATGGCTGGGTTGCCTCCCAGCAAGCGCTTCTTTATTGTCTTTAACTGGATCTTGCTGAGCTTTTAATCTAGCCTCAGCCTTGAGCACTCTTGCTCAACATTTCCTTCAAGATAGTGCTTGATTCTCTGTCCATTAACAATAAACTTCTTATCAGAATCAATGTCTTGAAGCTCCACATAACCATATGGTGATACACTTGTAATCACATATGGTCCCATCCACCGGGATTTCAGTTTCCCAGGGAATAGCCTGAGCCTAGAGTTAAACAACAGAACCTTTTGTCCTGGTTCAAAGACTCTAGATGACAGCTTTCTGTCATGCCACCTTTTTTATTTCTCTTTATAAAGCTTGGCATTTTCGAAAGCAGTGAATCTGAATTCCTCTAGCTCATTCAACTGGAGCAATCTTTTTTCTCCAGCTAATTTGGCATCAAAGTTTAGGAATCTGGTTGCCCAGTAGGCCTTATGTTCCAGTTCCATGAGCAGATGACAGGCCTTACCATACACAAGCTGGTATGGAGAGGTCCCTATAGGAGTCTTGAATGCTGTTCTGTAAGCCCATAGAGCATCATCCAAGCTTCTTGCCTAATCCTTTCTACGGGTACTTACAATCCATTTCAGGATTCTTTTTAGTTCTTTGTTAGAAACTTCAGCTTGCCCATTTGTCTGTGGATGATATGGAGTCGCCACCTTGTGGCGAATCCCATACCGGACCATGGCAGAGTAAAGTTGTTTGTTGCAGAAGTGAGTGCCCCCATCACTGATTAGTACTCTAGGGACACCAAACCTGCTGAAGATATGTTTCTGGAGGAACTTCAGCACTGTTTTAGTATCATTGGTGGGTGTGGCAACGGCCTCTACCCATTTTGATACATAGTCGACTGCCACCAGAATATAAGTGTTTGAGTATGATGGTGGAAAAGGTCCCATGAAGTCAATTCCCCATACATCAAACAACTCAATCTCCAAGATTCCCTGTTGAGGCATGGTGTAACCATGAGGCAGATTACCAGCTCTTTGGCAACTGTCACAGTTACGTACAAACTCTCGGGAATCCCCATAGAGTGTATGCCAGTAGAAGCCACATTAGAGGACCTTGGTGGCTGTTCGCTCACCTCCGAAATGGCCTCCATATTGTGATCCATGGCAATGCCATAAGATCCTTTGTGCTTCTTCTCTAGGCAAACACCTACGGATTATTCCGTCTGCACATCTCTTAAAGAGATAGGGTTCATCCCACAAGTAGTACTTTGCATCAGTAATTAATTTTTTCTTTTGTTGCCTGCTGTACTCCTTAGGTATGAACCTTGCAGCTTTATAGTTTGCAATGTCTGCAAACCATGGTGTTTCCTAAATGGTAAACAAATGCTCATCCGGAAAGGTCTCAGAGATCTCAATAGAGGGGGGAAACTCCCCTTCTGCTGGTTCTATCCGGGACAGATGATCAGCCACTTGGTTCTCTGTCCCTTTTCTGTCTCTTATTTCTATATCAAACTCTTGTAGAAGCAACACCCTCTTATGAGCCTGGGTTTTGAATCCTGCTTTGTGAGTAGATATTTAAGAGCAGCATGATCTGTGTACACAATCACCTTTGATCCTACTAAGTAAGATCTAAACTTGTCAATGGCATAAACCACTACAAGCAATTCACATCCAAAAAGCAGTAATATTCATGACCTGCTAGTCTCTCTAGCATTTGGTCTATGAATGGTAAAGGAAAGTGATCCTTTCTGGTGGCTGTATTGAGTCTTCTGTAGTCAATACACATGCGCCACCCTGTAACTATTCTTGTAGGAACCAGTTCATTTTTTTCATTATGAACCACTGTCATGCCTCCCTTCTTGGGAACAACTTGAACAAGGCTCACCTAGGGGCTATCAGAAATAGGATAAATAATCCCAGCCTCCAGTAATTTGGTGACCTCTTTCTGCACCACTTCCTTCATGGCTAGATTTAGCCGCCTCTGTGGTTGAACCACTGGCTTAGCATCATCCTCCAATAGGATTTTGTGCATGCTTCTAGCTGGGCTTATGCCCTTAAGGTCACTTATGGACCACCCAAGAGCTGTCTTGTGTGTCCTTAGTACTTGAATTAGTGCTTCCTCTTCTAGTTGATTTAAAGCAGAGCTTATGATCACTAGAAAAGTGTCACCTTCTCCCAGAAATGCATATTTCAGGGATGGTGGTAATGGCTTGAGCTCGGGTTTAGTAGGTTTCTCCTCTTCCTGAGGAAGTCTCAGAGGTTCTTTCAATTCCTCTAAACCCTTCAAATCAGGCTGAACATCTTTAAAGATGTCTTTCAGCTCTGATTCGAGACTCTCAGCCATGTTGACCTCCTATACCAAAGAGTCAATGAGATCAACTTTCATGTAGTCTTTTGGTGTGTCTGGATGCTGCATGGCTTTGACAGCATTCAACTTAAACTCATTCTCATTGACTCTCAGGGTTACTTCCCCCTTTTGGACATCAATGAGAGTTCGTCCAGTTGCTAGGAAAGGTCTTCCTAAAATGAGAGTAGCACTCTTGTGCTCCTCCATTTCCAGCACTACAAAGTCAGTGGGAAAGGCGAATGGCCCAACCCTGACAATCATGTCCTCAATCACGCCTGATGGGTATTTAATGGAGCCATCAGCAAGTTGGAGACATATCCGGGTTGGTTTAACTTCTTCAGTTAAACCAAGCTTTCTGATAGTGGATGCAGGTATTAGGTTGATGCTTGCTCCAAGATCACATAAAGCTGTCTTGGTGCAATTACCCTCTAATATGCATGGTATCAGAAAGCTCTCGGGATCTTTAAGCTTTTCTGAAAAGCTTTTCAGAATGACTGCACTGCATTCTGTAGTGAGGAGAACTCTTTCAGTTTCTCTCCAATCCTTTTTATGACTCAAGAAAGAGAGAAAAAGAAAAAGAAAAAGCAAGCAGAAAAAGCCAAAAGCTCTTTAAACCAAAAGGCAAGAGCAAAAAGCCAATAGCCCTTAAAACCAAAAGGCAAGGGTAAATAAAAAAGATCCAAGGCTTTGAGCATCAGTGGATAGGAGGGCCTAAAGGAATAAAATCCTAGCCTAAGCGGCTAAACCAAGCTGTCCCTAACCATGTGCTTGTGGCGTGAAGGTGTCAAGTGAAAACTTGAGACTGAGCGGTTAAAGTCAAGGTCTAAAGCAAAAACAGAGTGTGCTTAAGAACCCTGGATACCTCCAATTGGGGACTTTAGCAAAGCTAAGTCACAATCTGAAAAGGTTCACCCAGTTATGTGTCTGTGGCATTTATGTATCCGGTGGTAATACTGGAAAACAAAGTGCTTAGGGCCACGGCCAAGACTCATAAAGTAGCTGTGTTCAAGAATCAACATACTGAACTAGGAGAATCAATAACACTATCTGAATTCTAAGATCCTATAGATGCCAATCATTCTGAACCTCAATGGATAAAGTGAGATGCCAAAACTATTCAAGAGGCAAAAAGCTACAAGTCCCGCTCATTTAATTGGAGCTATGTTTCATTGATAGTTTGGAATTTATAGTATATTCTCTTCTTTTTATCCTATTTGATTTTCTCAATTGCGTTGGAAAGTAGACATCTAGGGCTTTCTATAAATATTTAATAGTCTATACTTTGCCCGCATTTAGACGATGCAAACTGGCGTTGAACGCCAGTTCCATGCTGCATTATGGAGTTAAACACCAGAAATAGGTTGCAAAGTGGAGTTAAACGCCAGAAACAGGTTACAAACTGGCGTTCAACTCCAAGAGAAGCCTCTACACATGTAAAGCTTAATGCTCAGCCCAAGCACACACCAAGTGGGCCTCAGAAGTGGATTTTTGCATCATTTACTCATTTCTGTAAACCCTAGTAACTAGTTTAGTATAAATAGGACTTTTTACTATTGTATTTAGATCTTCGGATCTATCTTTGGATCATCTTTGGATTGTCTTTTGATCCTTTGATCACGTTTTGGGGGCTGGCCATTCGGCCATGCCTGGACCTTCATCACTTATGTATTTTCAACGGTAGAGTTTCTACACACCATAGATTAAGGTGTGGAGCTCTGCTGTTCCTCACAGATTAATGCAAAGTACTATTGTTTTTCTATTCAATTCAAGCTTATTCCTATTCTAAGATATCCATTCGCACCCAAGAACATGATGAATGTGATGATTATGTGACGCTCATCATCATTCTAACCTATGAACGCGTGCCTGACAAACACTTCCGTTCTACATGCAAACAAGCTAGAATGAGTATCTCTTAGATATCTAATACAGAGGATTGAGTCCGAGATATTAGAGTCTTCGTGGTATAAGTTAGAACCCATGGATGGCCATTCTTGAGAGGATGGGAAGTAGCCATTGACAACGGTGATGCCCTACATACAACTTGCCATGGAAGGGAGTAGGATTGATTGGATGAAGACAGCAGGAAAGCAGAGGTTCAGAGGAACGAAAGCATCTCTATGCGCTTATCTGAAATTCTCACCAATGATTTACATAAGTATTTCTATCTTTATTTTATGTTTATTTATTATTTATTTTCGAAAACTCCATAATCAATTACTATCTGCCTGACTGAGATTTGTATGATGACCATAGCTTGCTTCATATCAACAATCTCCGTGGGATCGACCCTTACTCACGTAAGGTTTATTACTTGGACGACCCAGTGCACTTGCTGGTTAGTTGTATCGAAGTTGTGACAAATTATGAATTGAGATTAGAGCACCAAGTTTTTTTGGAGCCATTATCAGTGATCACAATTTTGTGCACCAAGTTTTTGGCGCCGTTGTCGGGGATTGTTCGAGTTTGGACAACTGACGGTTCATCCTGTTGCTCTGATTAGGTAATTTTCTTCTTATTTTGTTTTCAAAAAAAAAATTTTTTTTTCAAAAATATTTTCTTCTTTTTAGTTTTTCCCAATTAATATTCGAAAAAAAATATTTTCAAAAAAATAAAATATATTTTTCTTCAGAATTTTTAAGAATGAATTCTCGAGTTTCATGAAGCATGTAGAAGCCTGGCTGGCTGTAAAGCCATATCCAAATTCATTTGGACTGAGGCTTCCAAACCATCATCACAAGAGCAAGCTAGCTGTTCCTAATCCACCTGCTGTTGTATGACTGATTTGTATCTTCTAAAGCTTGGCTGGCTATTAAGCCATGCCTAACCCTCAGATTGGAGCTTTAGACTAAGAGCACAAGATTCCTGGAATTCATATTAAAAATTTTCGAATCCTTATTTTTCTTCTTCACATTAATTTTCGAAAAATCCAAAAAAAAAAAACATTTATAAAATCATAAAAATCAAAAAAAAATATTTTGTGTTTCTTGTTTGAGTCTTGAGTCAATTTTTAAGTTTGGTGTCAATTGCATTTTTTCTAAAATTTTTTGCATTTTTCGAAAATTCATGCTTTCATAGTGTTCTTCATGATCTTCAAGTTTGATGAGCAGATATTTTATACGCTTTTTGGGGATAATTTCATATAGTTTTTAGTATGTTTTAGTTAGTTGTTAGTCTATTTCTATTAGTTTTTAGGAAAAATTCATATTTCTGGACTACTTTAAACTTATAGCTCAGTTATTTAGAACGTGGTGTTTATGTTCATGGTAATTGGCTATCATATTTTTTAAAAACCTTTTTCAAAAATAATTTTTCTATCAAATCCTGTGCCAAACTTTAAGTTTGGTGTTTTCTAAAATAATCTTTCTTAAAATTTTCGAAAAATTCCATAACTCATTTGGCTAGAGCGTTAATCTGTGTTCTTGGTAATTGGGTTAGAATCTTTTATACTCTTTTGAAAACCTTCCTTTTCATAAATAATATTTTCTCTATTAAATTGTGTGCCAAACTCTAAGTTTGGTGTTTTCTTGTTGAATCCCCTTTGGTTTTCGAAAATTTCGGTGGTTTTCTAAAAAATTTTAAGTTTGGTGTTCTTTCTTCATGTTCTTGTGTTCTTGTGAGTCTTCAAAGTGTTCTTGAGTTTTCCTTGTGTCTTGATCTTAGAATTTTTAAGTTTGGTGTTCCTTGGTGTTTTCCCTCCAAAATTTTCAAAAACAAGGAGCATCAGATCTAAAAATTTTAAATCTTGTACTATTTTATTGTTTTTCTCTCTCCTCACTAAATTCAAAAATATCTTTTCAAAATTTGTTTCAACTAACTAACTAACTTTTTGTTTGTTTCTTAACTTTTTCAAAACTACCTAACTAACTCTCTCCCTCTAATTTTCGAAAATATCTTCCCTCTTTTTCAAAAATTTCTTTTTTTTTTTAACTAATTAATTTTTATTCTCTTTTACGAAAAAAAAAAAGAAAAAAAAATTTTTAATTTCAAAATTCAAACAAATTCTTTTTAGTTATTTTATTTTATTTAAGTATTTACTTCTTATAAAATAAAATAAATAAAAAG
>NC_029792.2:100418604-100445010 GCF_000816755.2 Arachis ipaensis | reverse complement strand
GCCCAGGGAAAAATAATTCTGGCACTAAAATGCCAGAAAATGGGTGGAAGGCTGGCTCTGAACGCCCAGACCATGCCCAAAACTGGTGTTCAGCGCCAGAAACAAGGCAGGATTGGTGTTCAACGCCAGAAATGGGCAAGAATATGGTGTTGAACGCCCAAATAGGGCAGAAGCCAGCGTTGAACGCCCAACATGGGCACATTTCTGGCGTTCAGGCGCCAGGAACAGACAGTGAGCTGGCGTCTAATGTCACTCCAGCTTCTGACTCTGGTACTCAATTGCCAGTGAGGGATCAGACACACACAAGTGCTGATGGCAACCCCTCTAAAAAGGCTTCTTTAACCACTAAGGTTGAGGAATATAAAGCCAAGATACCTTATCCTCAAAAACTCCGGAAAGAGGAGCAGGATAAGCAATTTGCTCGCTTTGCAGACTATCTAAGGACTCTTGAAATAAAGATTCCATTTGCAGAGGCACTTGAGCAAATACCTTCTTATGCCAAGTTCATGAAAGAGATCTTGAGTCATAAAAAGGAGTGGAGAGAAACAGAAAGAGTTCTCCTCACTGAAGAATGCAGTGCAGTCATTCTGAAAAGCTTTCCTGAAAAGCTTAAAGACCCTGGGAGTTTTCTGATACCATGCATATTAGAAGGTGATTGCACCAAGACAGCCTTATGCGATCTTGGGGCAAGCATCAACCTGCTTCAAACTAACAATCTCCGTGGGATTCGACCCTTACTCACGTGAGGTATTACTTGGACGACCCAGTGCACTTGCTGGTCAGTAGTACGAGTTGTGAAAAGTGTGATTCACAATTCGTGCACCAAAGTTGTTCTTGGCCAGTCTTCTTGTTTGATTTCATATTTTCTTGTTTTGTGTCTTTTCCTATTTTTCATATGCATTCTTGCATTCATAGTGTCTATACATGAAAAATTTCTAAGTTTGGTGTCTTGCATGTTTTCTTTTCTTGAAAATTTTTCAAAAATATGTTCTTGATGTTCATCATGATCTTCAAAGTGTTCTTGGTGTTCATCTTGACATTCATGGTGTTCTTGCATGCATCACATGTTTAGATCCAAAATTTTTATGCATTGCATCATTTTCATGTTTTTCTCTTTCATCATTAAAAATTCAAAATTCAAAAAAATATCTTTCCCTTTTTCACTCATAAATTTCGAAAATTTGTATTGACTTTTTCAAAAAAATTTTAAAATCTAGTTGTTTTTATGAGTCAAATCAAATTTTCAATTTAAAAATCTTATCTTTTTCAAAACCTTTTTCAAAAATCAAATCTTTTTCATTTTTCTTAATTTTATCTCATAATTTTTGAAAATATCATCAAAAATTAATGTTTTGATTGAAAAATTTCAAGTTTGTTACTTGCTTGTTAAGAAAGATTCAAACTTTAAGTTCTAGAATCATATCTTGTGATTACTTGTGAATCAAGTCATTAATTGTGATTTTAAAAATCAAATATTTTTCAAAACTAATTTCAATCATATCTTTTCAAAAATATCTTTTTATCTTATCTTTTTCAAATATCTTTTCTAACTTCTTATCTTCTTATCTTCTAAAATTTGATTTTCAAAATTTGTTTCAACTAACTAATTAACTTTTTGTTTGTTTCTTATCTCTTTCAAAACTACCTAACTAACTATCCCTCTCTAATTTTCGAAAATACTTCCCTCTTTTTCAAAAATTCTTTTTAATTAATTAATTGTTTCAATTTTTAATTTTAATTTTAACTTTTTCCTAATTTTCGAAAATCACTAACCCCTTTTCAAAATTTTATTTTCGAAAATCCTCTTTCTCTCTCATCTCCTTCTATTTATTTATTCATCTACTAACACTTTATCTCACCCAAATTCGAACCCCCTCTTCCATCTGTGTTCGAATATTCTCTTCTTCCCTTCTTTACATTAAATTCTTTTCTTCTTCTACACACACAGGGGAACCTTTATACTTGGGTAAAAAGGATCCCTATTATTATTATTTTTCTGTTCCCTCTTTTTCATATGAGCAGGAGCAAGGACAAGAACATTCTTGTTGAAGCAGACCCTGAACCTGAAAGGACTCTGAAGAGGAAACTAAAAGAAGCTAAAATACAACAATCCAGAGATAACCTTACAGAAATTTTCGAACAGGAAGAGGAGATGGCAGCCGAAAATAATAATAATGCAAGGAGGATGCTTGGTGACTTTACTGCACCTAATTCCAATTTACATGGAAGAAGCATCGAGAAAGAAGGTGAATCCCTCTATGAAGCTTGGGAGAGATACAAGGAACTGACCAAAAAGTGTCATTCTAACATGCTTTCAGAATGGACCATCCTGGATATATTCTATGATGGTCTGTCTGAATTAGCTAAGATGTCATTAGATACTTCTGCAGGTGGATCCATTTACCTAAAGAAAACGCCTGCAGAAGCTCAAGAACTCATTGACATGGTTGCTAATAACCAGTTCATGTACACTTCTGAGAGGAATCCTGTGAGTAATGGGACGCCTCAGAAGAAGGGAGTTCTTGAAATTGATACTCTAAATGCCATATTGGCTCAGAACAAAATATTGACTCAGCAAGTCAATATAATTTCCCAGAGTCTGAATGGAATGCAAGCTGCATCCAACAGTATTCAAGAGGCATCTTCTGAAGAAGAAGCTTATGATCCTGAAAACCCTACAATAGCAGAGGTGAATTATATGGGTGAACCATATGGAAACACCTATAATCCCTTATGGAGAAATCACCCAAATCTCTCATGGAAGGATCAACAAAAGCCTCAACAAGGCTTTAATAATGGTGGAAGAAACAGGTTTAACAGTAGTAAAACTTTTCCATCATCTTCTCAGCAACAGACAGAGAACTCTGAACAAAATACCTCTAATTTAGCAAACTTAGTCTCTGATCTATCCAAGGCCACTGTAAGTTTCATGAATGAAACAAGGTCCTCAATTAAAAATTTGGAGGCACAAGTGGGCCAGCTGAGTAAAAGGATCACTGAAATCCCTCCTAGTACTCTCCCAAGCAATACAGAAGAAAATCCAAAAGGAGAGTGCAAGTCCATTGAAATGACCATCATGGCCGAATCCAAGGAGGAAGGGAGGACGTGAATCCCAAGGAGGAAGACCTCCTGGGACGTCCAGTGATCAACAAAGAGTTTCCCTCTGAGGAACCAAAGGAATCTGATGCTCATTTAGAGACCATAGAGATTCCATTAAACCTCCTTATACTATTCATGAGCTCTGATGAATATTCTTCTTCTGAAGAGAATGAGGATGTTACTGAAGAGCAAGTTGCCAAGTTCCTTGGTGCTATCATGAAGCTGAATGCCAATTTATTTGGTAATGAGACTTGGGGAGATGAACCTCCCCTGTTCACCAATGAACTAAATGCATTGGATCAACTGAGATTTCCTCAGAAGAAACAGGATCCTGGAAAGTTCCTAATTCCTTGTACCATAGGCACCATGACCTTTGAGAAGGCTCTATGTGACCTTGGGTCAGGAATAAACCTCATGCCACTCTCTGTAATGGAGAAACTTGGATACTTTGAGGTGCAAGCTGCCAGAATCTCATTAGAGATGGCAGATAACTCAAGAAAAGAGGCTTATGGACAAGCAGAGGACGTGTTAGTAAAGGTTAAAGGCCTTTACATCCCTGCTGATTTCATAATCCTAGATACTGGGAAGGATGAGGATGAATCCATCATCCTTGGAAGACCCTTCCTAGCCACAGCAAGAGCTGTGATTGATGTTAACAGAGCTGAACTAGTCCTTCAATTGAATGGGGACTCCCTTGAGTTTAAAACTCAAGGACATCCTTCTGTAAACATGGAAAAGAGGCACAGTAAGCTTCTCTCAAAACAGAGTCAACCAAAGCCCCACAGTCAAACTCTAAGTTTGGTGTTGGGAGGCCACAACCAAACTCTAAGTTTGGTGTTGAACTCCCATATCCAAACTCTAAGTTTGGTGTTGGGGAGTCTCAACAATACTCTGAACATCTGTAAGGCTCCATGAGAGCCCACTGTCAAGCTATTCACATTAAAGAAGCGCTTGTTGGGAGGCAACCCAATTTTTATTTTTTTAATTATATTTTTTATTAGTTATATGTCTTCATAGGTTCATGATCATGTGGAGTCACAAAAACAACTGAAAAAATTGAAGAAAAATAAAAAACAGCAGAAGAAAAATCACACCCTGGAGGAAGGACTTACTGGCGTTTAAACGCCAGTAAGGAGCATCTGGCGTTCAACGCCAGAACAGAGCATAGAGCTGGCGCTGAATGCCAGAAACAAGCATGGAGCTGGTGTTCAACGCCAGAAATATGCTACATCTGGGCGTTGAACGCCCAGAACAAGCATCAGTTCGACGTTTAAACGCCAGAATTACATGCAAAGGTGTTTTACATGCCTAATTGGTGCAGGGATGCAAATCCTTGACACCTCAAGATCTGTGGATCCCACAGGATCCCCACATACCTCCACTCACCTTACCTCCTCATAATCCTATATCACCCTTTCCCAAGAACCCTTCACCACTCACATCCATTACTCCCCTAAAACCATCATACAACCCACCTACACCCACCCACTCAAATTCAAACCATCAACTCACCTCCATATCTTCTTCTTCTTCTTCTTCTATTCTTTCCTCTTTTGCTCGAGGGCGAGCAACATTCTAAGTTTGGTGTGGTAAAAAGCATAGCTTTTTTGTTTTTCCATAACCATTGATGGCACCTAAGGCCAGAGAAACCTCTAGAAAGAGGAAAGGGAAGACAAAAGCTTCCACCTCCGAGTCATAGGAGATGGAGAGATTCATTTCAAGGGTCTATAGCTCAGTGGTAGAACATTTGACTGCAAATCAAGAGATCCCTGAGATACCTCAGGGGATAAATTTTCCTCGACACAATTATTGGGAGCAACTAAGGATAGGAGCACCAAGAGCACTCCATCATCCTTCATGAAATTAGAGAAGATCAAAGAGCAATGAGGGAGGAGCAACAAAGACAAGGAAGAGACATAGAAGAGCTCAAGGACATCATTGGTTCCTCAAGAAGGAAACGCCACCATCACTAAGGTGGACTCATCCTTGTTCTTAAATTTTCTGTTTTTAGTTTTCTTATGTTAAATGTTTATCTATATTTGTGTCTTATTACATGATCATTAGTGTCTAAGTGTCTATGCCTTAAAGTAGTGAATATGAATCCATCACCTCTCTTAAATGAAAAAAGTTTTAAAAACAAAAGAACAAGAAGTACATGGTTTCAAATTCATCTTTGAAACTAGTTTAATTATATTGATGTGGTGACAATACTTTTTGTTTTCTGAATGAATGCTTGAACAGTGCATATGTCTTTTGAAGTTGTTGTTTATGAATGTTAAATATGTTGGCTCTTGAAAGAATGATGACAAGGAGACATGTTATTTGATAATCTAAAAAATCATAAAAATGATTCTTGAAGCAAGAAAAAGCAGTGAATATAAAGCTTGCAGAAAAAAAAATGGCGAAAAAAAAAATAGAGAAAGAAAAAAAAAGAGAAAGAGAAAGAAAAAGCAAGCAGAAAAAGCCAAAAGCTCTTAAAACCAAAAGGCAAGAGCAAAAAGCCAATAATCCTTAAAACAAAAAGGCAAGGGTAAATAAAAAGGATCCCAAGGCTTTGAGCATCAGTGGATAGGAGGGCCTAAAGGAATAAAATCTTGGCCTAAGCGGCTAAACCAAGCTGTCCCTAACCATGTGCTTGAGGCGTGAAGGTGTCAAGTGAAAACATGAGACTGAGTGGTTAAAGTCAAGGTCCAAAGCAAAAGAAGAGTGTTCATTGATAGTTTGAAATTTATAGTATATTCTCTTCTTTTTATCCTATTTGATTTTCAGTTGCTTGGGCACAAGCAACAATTTAAGTTTGGTGTTGTGATGAGCGGATAATTTATACGCTTTTTGGCATTGTTTTTAGTAGGATATAGTTACTTTTAGGGATGTTTTTATTAGTTTTTATGTTAAATTCACATTTCTGGACTTTACTATGAGTTTGTGTGTTTTTCTGTGATTTCAGGTATTTTCTGGCTGAAATTGAGGGACTTGAGCAAAAATCAGATTCAGAGGTTGAAGAAGGACTGCTGATGCTGTTGGATTCTGACCTCCCTGCACTCAAAGTGGATTTTCTGGAGCTACAGAACTCAAAATGGCGTGCTTCTAATTGCGTTGGAAAGTAGACATCCAAGGCTTTCCAGAAATATATAATAGTCCATACTTTGGTCGAGTTTAGATGACGCAAAAGGGCATTGAATGCCAGTTCTATGCTGCAGTCTGGAGTTAAACGCCAGAAACACATCACGAACCAGAGTTAAACGCCAGAAACACGTTACAAACTGACGTTCAACTCCAGAAGAAGCCTCTGCACGTGTAAATTTCAAGCTCAGTCCAAGCACACACCAAGTGGGCCCCGGAAGTGGATATATGCATCAATCACTTACTTCTGTAAACCCTAGTAACTAGTTTAGTATAAATAGGACTTTTTACTATTGTATTTAGATCTTTGGATTATCTTTTGATCATTTTTTAGATATCTAGACCTTCATGGGAGGCTGGCCACTCGGCCAGGCTTACCCTATATTCACTTATGTATTTTTCAACGGTAGAGTTTCTGCACTCCATAGATTAAGGTGTGGAGCTCTGCTGTTCCTCATGATTTAATGCAAAGTACTACTGTTTTATATTCAATTCAACTTATTTTGCTTCTAAGATATTCATTCACACTTCAACATGAATGTGATGAACGTGACAATCATCATCATTCCCTATGAACGCGTTCCTGACAACCACTTCCGTTCTACCTTCGATTGAATGGATATCTCTTCGATATCAAATACAGGGGACCGAGTCCGAGTTATTAAGTGTCTTCGTGGTATAAGTTAGAACCCATGGATGGCCATTCCTGAGATTCGGAAAGTCTAAATCTTGTCTGTGGTATTCCGAGTAGGATCTGGGAAGGGATGGCTGTGACGAACTTCAAACTCGCGAATGCTGGGCGTAGTGACAAACGCAAAAGGATAGTAAATCCTATTCCAGTATGATCGAGAACCTCCAGATGATTAGCCATGCAATAACAGCGCATTGGACCATTTTTACAAGAGAGGATGGGAAGTAGCCATTGACAACGGTGATGCCCTACATACAGCTTGCCATGAAAAGGAGTAGGATTGATTGGATGAAGACAGCAGGAAAGCAGAGGTTCAGAGGAACAAAAGCATCTCTATGCGCTTATCTGAAATTCTCACCAATGATTTACATAATTATTTCTATCTTTATTTTATGTTTATTTATTATTTGTTTTCAAAAACTCCATAATCAATTACTATCTGCCTGACTGAGATTTGCAAGATGACCATAGCTTGCTTCATACCAACAATCTCCGTGGGATCGACCCTTACTCACGTAAGGTTTATTACTTGGACGACCCAGTGCACTTGCTGGTTAGTTGTATCGAAGTTGTGACAAATTATGAATTGAGATTAGAGCACCAAGTTTTTTTGGAGCCATTATCAGGGATCACAATTTCGTGCACCATTCTTTCCCATTCCTGGCGTTAAACGCCAGTCTGGTGCCCATTTCTGGCATTAAACGCCCAGAATGGTGCCAGACTGGGCGTTTAACGCCCATTCTGCTACCCTTACTGGCGTTTAAACGCCAGTAAGTTTCTCCTCCAGGGTGTTCTATTTTTAATACTGTTTTTCCTTCTATTTTTACTTTTTCAATTGTTTTTGTGACTTCACATGATCATCAACCTACAGAAAACATAAAATAGAAATTTAACATAGATAATTAAAGATTGGGTTGCCTCCCAACAAGCGCTTCTTTAATGTCAATAGCTTGACAGTGAGCTCTCATGGAGCCTCACAGATGTTCAGAGCAATGTTGGAACCTCCCAACACCAAACTTAGAGTTTGACTATGGGGGCTCTGTTTGACTCTGTATTGAGAGAAGCTCTTCATGCTTCATCTCCATGGTTACAAAGGGATATCCTTGAGCTTTAAACACAAGGGAGTCTTCATTCACTTGAATGATCAATTCTCTTCTGTCAACATCAATTACAGCTTTTGCTGTGGCTAGAAAGGGTCTGCCAAGGATGATGGATTCATCCATACACTTCCCAGTCTCTAGGATTATGAAATCAGCAGGGATGTAATGGTCTTCAACCTTTACCAAGACATCCTCTACAAGTCTATAAGCCTGTTTCTTTGAATTGTCTGCCATCTCTAGTGAGATTCTTGTAGCTTGTACCTCAATGATCCCTAGCTTCTCCATTACAGAGAGAGGCATAAGGTTTATACTTGACCCCAGGTCACACAGAGCCTTCTCAAAGGTCATGGTGCCTATCGTACAAGGTATTGAGAACTTTCCAGGATCTTGTCTCTTCAGAGGTAATCTCTGCCTAGTCAAGTCATCCAGTTCTTTGATGAGCAATGGAGGTTCATCCTCCCAAGTCTTATTACCAAAAAACTTGGCATTTAGCTTCATGATTGCTCCAAGGTACTTAGCAACTTGCTCTTCAGTAAAATCTTCATCTTTTTCAGAGAAAGAATACTCATCAGAGCTTATGAATGGTAGAAGTAAATTCAATGGAATCTCTATGGTCTCTGTGTGAGCTTCAGATTCCCATGGTTCCTCATCAGGGAACTCCATGGAAGTCAGTGGACGTCCATTGAGGTCTTCCTCAGTGGAGATCACTGCCTCTTCCTCCTCTCCAGGTTCGGCCATGTGAGACGTGTTTATGGCCTTGCACTCTCTCTTTGGATTCTCTTCTGTATTGCTTGGGAGAGTACTAAGAGAGAGTTCAGTAATTTTCTTACTCAGCTGACCCACTTGTGCCTCCAAATTTCTAATGGAGGACCTTGTTTTAGTCATGAAACTTTGAGTGGTTTTGATTAGATCAGAGATAATGGTTGCTAAGTCAGAGTGACTTTGCTTAGAATTCTCTGTCTGTTGCTGAGAAGATGATGGAAAAGGCTTGCTATTGCTAAACCTGTTTCTTCTACCATTATTGTTGTTGAAACCTTGTTGAGGTCTCTGTTGATCTTTCCATGAGAGATTTGGATGATTTCTCCATGAAGGATTATAGGTGTTTCCATAGGGTTCTCCCATGTAATTCACCTCTTCCATTGCTGGGTTCTCAGGATCATAAGCTTCTTCTTCAGAGGAAGCTTCCTTAGTACTGCCTGTTGCTGCTTGCATTCCAGATTGACTCTGAGAAATCATATTGACTTGTTGGGTCAATATTTTATTCTGAGCCAATATGGCATTCAGAGTATCAATCTCAAGAACTCCCTTCTTCTGAGTTGTCCCATTATTCACAGGATTCCTTTCAGAAGTGTACATGAATTGGTTATTTGCAACCATTTCAATGAGTTCCTGAGCTTCTGCAGGCGTATTCTTCAGATGAAGAGATCCTCCAGCAGAGCTATCCAATGACATCTTGGATAGTTCAGACAGACCATCGTAGAATATACCTATGATACTCCATTCTGAAAGCATGTCAGAAGGACACCTTCTGATCAATTGTTTGTATCTTTCCCAAGCTTCATAGAGGGATTCACTTTCCTTTTGTCTGAAGGTTTGGACTTCCACTCTAATCTTGCTCAATTTTTGAGGTGGAAAGAACTTTCCCAAGAAGGCATTGACTAGCTTTTCCTAAGAGTTCAGGCTTTCTTTGGGTTGTGAATCCAACCATGTCCTAGCTCTGTCTCTTACAGCAAAAGGGAAGAGCATAAGTCTGTAGACTTCAGGGTCAACCCCATTGGTCTTGACAGTGTCACAGATTTGCAAGAATTCAGCTAAGAACTGATGAGGATCTTCCAATGGAAGTCCATGAAACTTGCAATTCTGTTGCATCAGAGAAACTAATTGAGGCTTAAGCTCAAAGTTGTTTGCTCCAATGGTAGGGATTGAGATGCTTCACCCATAGAAGTCGGGAGTAGGTGTAGTAAAGTCACCAAGCACCTTCCTTGTATTGTTGGCATTGTTGTTTTCGGCTGCCATGGTTTTTTCTTCCTTGAAAAGCTCTGTTAGGCCCTCTAGAGAGAATTGTGCTTTAGCTTCTCTTAGCTTTCTCTTCAAGGTCCTTTCAGGTTCAGGATCAGCTTGAACAAGTACGCCTTTATCTTTGTTCCTGCTCATATGAAAGAGAAGAGAACAAGAAAGTAGGGAATCCTCTATGTCACAGTATAGAGATTCCTTGAGGTGTCAGAGGAAAAGAAGAATAGAAGGAGGAGGTAGATAGAAGAGAATTCGAACTTATTAAGAGGGATAGAGTTCGAATTGCACCTTGAGGAGGAATGTTAGTCCCTTAAATAGAAGGATGTGAGAAGAGGCGAAGAATTTTTGAAAATAAATTGAAAATATTTTGAAAGAAATTTGAAAATTTGATTGAGATTTTCGAAAATTAAGATTAGGAAAGAAATTAAGTGATTTTTGAAAAAGATTTTGAAATTAGAAGTCAAAAAGATATGATTGAGAATTAATTTTGAAAAAGATGTGATTGAAAAGATATGATTGAGAAGATATGATTGAAAATCAATTTTAAAAAAAAGAAAGTTTTAAAATTAAAGTTGATTACTTGACTAGCAAGAAATTAAAAGATATGATTCTTAAAATTTAAAATTTGATCCTTTCTTAATGGGAAAGTAATAACTTGAAAATTTTGAAGTAAATCATTAATTATAGCAAGGATTTTCGAAAGTAATAAAAAATGGAAAGAAATTGATTTTGAAAGGATATGATTGAAAAGATATGATTTGAAAAAGATTTGATTTTGAAAAATTATGAAAATTTGAAAAAGATTTGAATTAAAAACAAAATCTTCCCTCTAGTGTCATCCTGGCATTAAACGCCCAGAATGGCATCCATTCTGGCGTTTAACGCCCAAAATGCTACCTTTTTGGGCGTTAAACGCCCAGCCAGGTACCCTGGCTGGCGTTTAAACGCCAGTTTTCATTCTTCACTGGGCGTTTTGAACGCCCAGCTTTTTCTATTTGATTCCTCTGCTGAATGTTCTGAATCTTCAATTCTCTGTATTATTGACTTGAAAAGACATAGTTTTGAAAATATTTTTGAATTTTTAATGATGAGAAATAATAAAAATGCAACTAAGATCAAATAAATACTGCATGCAAGACACCAAACTTAAGAATTGACACTAAGATACATAAAATATTTTTGATTTTTATGATTTTAAAATTTTTTTGTGATTTTTCAAAAATTATATAGAAAAGATAATAAAGAGATTCAAAACTTTTTAATAAGAATTCCAGGAATCATGCAATGTTAGTCTAAAGCTTCAGTCCAAAAAGGATTAGACATGGCTAGCCAAGCTTCAGTAGGACATTACATTCAACAGCTAAATTGATGAGAATCAATCAGCTTTTGTGATGATAAGAACATCACCTTGAAACTCTAGAATTTATTCTTAAAAATTCTGAAAAATAAAAAGAAAAGTACCTAATCTAAGCAACAAGATGAACCGTCAGTTGTCCAAACTCGAACAATCCCCGACAACAGCGCCAAAAACTTGGTGCACAAAATTGTGATCATCAACAATGGCGCCAAAGGACTTGGAGCTCTTAAACGTGAATCACACTTTGTCAGAATTCCGCACAACTAACCAGCAAGTGCACTGGGTCGTCCAAGTAATACCTTACGTGAATAAGGGTCGATCCCACGGAGACTGTCGGCTTGAAGCAAGCTATGGTCACCTTGTAAATCTCAGTCAGGAAAATTCAGATGGTGATGGAGAATTGATAATTAAAAGATGAATAAAACATAAAATAAAGATAGAGATACTTATGTAATTCTTTGGTTGGAATTTCAGATAAGCGTATGAAGATGCTTTGTTCCTCCAGAACCTCTGCTTTCCTATTGCCTTCTTCCAATCATTCAGACTCCTTTCCATGGCAAGCTTTATGTTGGGCATCATCGTTGTCAATGGCTACTTCCCGTCCTCTCAGTGAAAATGTTCTACGCACACTGTCACCGCACGGCTAATCATCTGTCGATTTTCGATCATGTTGGAATAGGATCCATTGATCCTTTTGCGTCTGTCACACGCCCAACAATCGCGAGTTTGAAGCTCGTCACAGTCATCCCTTCCCAGATCCTACTCAGAATACCACAGACAAGGTTTAGACGTTCCGGATCTCAGGAATGGCCGCCAATAATTCTAGCCTATACCACGAAGGTTCCAATCTTAGATTAGAAACCCAAGAGATACACATTCAAGCTTGTTTGCATGTAGAACGGAAGTGGTTGTCAGTCACGCGTTCATAGGTGAGAATGGTGATGAGTGTCACATTCATCATGTTCTTGGGTGCGAATGAATATCTTGGAGAAGAAATAGACTTGAGTTGAATAGAAAAACAATAGTACTTTACATTAATTCATGAAGAACAGCAGAGTTCCACACCTTAATCTATGGTGTGTAGAAACTCCACCATTGAAAATACAAAAGTGATAATGATGTAAGCATGGCCGAATGGCCAGCCTCCACGGTCTAGGGACTAAACATCCAAAGATTGCCAAAATACAATAGTATAAGGTCCTATTTATAGAGAACTAGTAGCCTAGGGTTTACAGAAATCAGTAATTAATGCAGAAATCTTCTTCCGGGCCCACTTGGTGTGTGCTTGGGCTGAGCATTGAAGCTTTCATGTGTAGAGACTTTTCTTGGAGTTAAATGCCAGCTTTTGTGCCAGCTTGGGCGTTTAACTCCAGCTTTTATGCCAGTTTTGGCGTTTTGACGCCAGAATTTCTATGCTGACTTTGAATGCCAGTTTGGGCCATCAAATCTTGGGCAAAGTATGGACTATTATATATTGCTGGAAAGCCCAGGATGTCTACTTTCCAACGCAATTGAGAGAGCCCAATTCGGCTTCTGTAGCTCTAGAAAATCCACTTTGAGTGCAGGGAGGTCAGAATCCAACAGCATCTGCAGTCCTTTTTCAGCCTCTGAATCAGATTTTTGCTCAAGTCCCTCAATTTCAGCCAGAAAATACCTGAAATCACAAAAAAACACACAAACTCATAGTAAAGTCTGGAAGAGTGATTTTTATTTTAAAACTAATAAAAATATAATAAAAACTAATTAAAATATACTAAAAACATACTAAATACAATGCCAAAAAGCGTATAAATTATCCGCTCATCAGAACCCGAATCCAAAGCATTGGCTTACTATGGTTCGGGAGAAATACTTAGATTTCAGTCCGGAAATTGTAAGGCTGGCATTCAACTTGCCAATGATGGAAGAGAACGCACGCCCTTACACAAGAAGGGTCAACTTTGATCAAAGGTTGGACCAAGTCCTCATAGACATATGTGAGGAAGTAGCTCAATGGAAAATTGACTCAAGAGGCAAGCCGGTTCAACTAAGAAGGCATGACCTCAAACCAGTGGCTAGGGGATGGTTAGAGTTCATTCAACGCTCAATCATTCCTACTAGTAACCGGTCTGAAGTTACTATAGACCGGGCCATCATGATCCATAGTATCATGATTGGAGAGGAGGTGGAAGTTCATGAGATTATACCTCAAGAACTTTACAAGGTGGCTGACAAGTCCTCCACTTGGGCAAGGTTAGCCTTTCCTCACCTCATATGCCACCTCTGCAATTCGGCTGGAATTGACATAGAGGGAGACATCCTCATTAAAGAGGACAAGCCCATCACTAAGAAAAGGATGGAGCAAATAAGAGATCATGGACCTCAACATAAGCATGAGGAAATTTCTCTCTATGAAATCCCTGAGATGCCTCAAGGGATGCACTTTCCTCCACAAAACTATTGGGAGCAAATTAACACTTCCCTAGGAGAATTAAGTTCCAACATGGGACAACTAAGGGTGGAGCACCAAGAGCACTCCATCATCCTCCATGAGATTAGAGAAGATTAACGAGCTATGAGGGAGGAGCAACAAAGGCAAGGAAGAGACATAGAGGAGCTCAAAAGCACCATTGGTTCTTCAAGGAGAGGAAGACGCCACCCTCACTAAGGTGGACTCATTCCTTAATCTCCTTGTCTATTTATTTTCTGTTTTTCAGTTTTTGAGCCTTATATATTATTTATGTTTGTGCCTTTACTACATGATCATTAGTGTCTAAATGTCTATGCCTTAAAGTTATGAATATGAATCCATCACCTCTCTTGAATGAAAAATGTTTTAATTACAAAAGAACAAGAAGTACATGGTTTCGAATTCATCCTTGAAACTAGTTTAATTATTTTGATGTGGTGACAATACTTTTTGTTTTCTGAATGAATGCTTGAACAGTGCATATATCTTTTGAATTTGATGTTTATGAATGTTAAATATGTTGGCTCTTGAAGAATAAGGAAAAAAGAGAAATGTTATTTGATAATTTGAAAAATCATAAAAATGACTCTTGAAGCAAGAAAAAGCAGTGAATACAAAAGCTTGCAGAAAAAAAATATTTTGCAAAAAAAAAAGAGAAAAAGAAAAAGAAAAAGCAAGCAGAAAAAGCCAAAAGCTCTTTAAACCAAAAGGCAAGAGCAAAAAGCCAATAGCCCTTAAAACCAAAAGGCAAGGGTAAATAAAAAGGATCCAAGGCTTTGAGCATCAGTGGATAGGAGGGCCTAAAGGAACAAAATCCTGGCCTAAGCGGCTAAACCAAGCTATCCCTAACCATGTGCTTGTGGCGTGAAGGTTTCAAGTGAAAACTTGAGACTGAGCGGTTAAAGTCAAGGTCCAAAGCAGAAACAGAGTGTGCTTAAGAACCCTGGACACCTCCAATTGGGGACTTTAGCAAAGCTGAGTCACAATCTAAAAAGGTTTACCCAGTTATGTGTCTGTGGCATTGATGTATCAGGTGGTAATACTGGAAAACAAAGTGCTTAGGGCCACGGCCAAGACTCATAAAGTAGCTGTGTTCAAGAATCAACATACTAAACTAGGAGAATCAATAACACTATCTGAATTCTAAGTTCCTATAGATGCCAATCATTCTGAACCTCAATGGATAAAGTGAGATGCCAAAACTATTCAAGAGGCAAAAAGCTACAAGTCCCGCTCATCTGATTGGAGCTAAGTTTCATTGATATTTTGGAATTTATAGTATATTCTCTTCTTTTTATCCTATTTGATTTTTAGTTTCTTGAGGACAAGCAACAATTTAAGTTTGGTGTTGTGATGAGCGGATAATTTATACTGGAGAGTCAACCAAAGCCCCCAAAGTCAAACTGTAAGTTTGGTGTTGGGAGGCCACAACCAAACTCTAAGTTTGGAGTTGAACCCCCACATTGAAACTCTAAGTTTGGTGTTGGGAGGTTCCAACAATGCTCTGAACATCTGTTAGTCTCCATGAGATCTCACTGTCAAGCTATTGACATTAAAGAAGCGCTTGTTGGGAGGCAACCCAATGTTAAATAATTATATTTATTTATTTTCTATTGTTATTTTATGTTTTCTTTAGGTTGATGATCATGTAGAGTCACAAAAACTACTGGAAAAATCAAAAACAAAATAAAAAACAGCAGAAAAAATAGCACACCCTGGAGGAGAGCAGTCTGGCGTTTAACGCCAGAAACAGGCACCAAGCTGGCGTTTAACGCCAGAAACCAGCATCTACCTGGCGTTAAACGCCAGAACAGAGCATGGAAGTGGCGTTTAACGCCAGAAACAAGCAGCAGTCTGGCGTTAAATGCCAGGATTGCATGTATAGGGCGTTTTACACGTCTAAAAGGTGCATGGATGAAAAACCCTTGACACCTCAGGATCTGTGGACCCCACAGGATCACCATAGGATTCCCTCAGGATCTGTGGACCCCACAGGACCCCTACCTACCCTTCTTCTCTCCTCTTCACACCTTTTCATGACTCTCTTCCCCAAATACCCGTCACCACTCACATCCATCCTCTATTCCCCAAAAACCCCACCTACCTTCAAATTCAAACTAATTTCCCTCCCAAACCCAACCCTAATGGCCGAAACTTCACCCCCCACTCCTATATAAACCCCTCATTCCTTCTTCATTTTCACACAACACAACCCTAACTTAACCCTTGGCCCAAAACACCTCACGCTCCATCTCCTCCATTTTCTTCTTCTTCTACTATTTTTCTTTCTTCTTTTGCTCGGGGACGAGCAAATATTTTAAGTTTGGTGTGGCAAAAATCATAGCTTTTTGTTTTTCAATAACCATTAATGGCACCTAAGGCCAGAGAAACCTCTAGAAAGAGGAAAGGGAAGGTAATTGCTTCCACCTCTGAGTCATGGGAGATGGAGAGATTCATCTCAAAGGTCCATCAAGACCACTTCTACTAAGTTGTGGCTAAGAAGAAACTGATCCATGAGGTTCCTTTCAAGCTCAAAAAGAATGAGTATCCGAAGATTCAACTTGAGATCCAAAGAAGAGGTTGGGAAGTTCTCACCAACCCCATTCAACAAGTCGGGATCCTAATGGTTCAAGAGTTCTATGCAAACGCATGGATCACTCGGAACCATGATCAAAGTGTGAACCCGAATCCAAAGCATTGGCTTACTATGGTTCGGGAGAAATACATAGATTTCAGTCCGGAAAATGTAAGGCCGGCGTTCAACTTGCCAATGATGGAAGAGAACGCATGCCCCTACACAAGAAGGGTCAACTTTGATCAAAGGTTGGACCAAGTCCTCAGACATATGTGAGGAAGGAGCTCAATGGAAAATTGACTCAAGAGGCAAGCCGGTTCAACTAAGAAGGCATGACCTCAAACCAGTGGCTAAGGGATGGTTAGAGTTCATTCAACGCTCAATCATTCCTACCAGCAACCGGTCTGAAGTTACTATAGACCGGGCCATCATGATCCATAGTATCATGATTGGAGAGGAGGTGGAAGTTCATGAGATTATACCTCAAGAACTCTACAAGGTGGCTGACAAGTCCTCCACTTGGGCAAGGTTAGCCTTTCCTCACCTCATATGCCACCTCTGTAATTCGGCTGGAATTGACATAGAGGGAGACATCCTCATTAAAGAGGATAAGCCCATCACTAAGAAAAGGATGGAGCAAACAAGAGATCATGGACCTCAACATGAGCATGAGGAGATTCCTCACCATGAAATCCCTGAGATGCCTCAAGGGATGCACTTTCCTCCACAGAATTATTGGGAGCAAATTAACACCTCCCTAAAAGAATTAAGTTCCAACAAGGGACAACTAAGGGTGGAGCACCAAGAGCACTCTATCATCCTCCATGAAATTAGAGAAGATCAAAGAGCTATGAGGGAGGAGCAAGAAAGACAAGGAAGAGACATAGAGGAGCTCAAGAGCACCATTGGTTTTTCAAGAAGAGAAAGACGCTACCCTCACTAAGGTGGACTCATTCCTTAATCTCCTTGTTTATTTATTTTTCTGTTTTTTAGTTTTTGAGCTTTATGTTTATTTATATTTGTGTCTTATTACATGATCATTAGTGTCTAAGTGTCTATGCCTTAAAGTTATGAATATGAATCTATCACCTCTCTTGAATGAAAAATGTTTTAATTACAAAAGAACAAGAAGTACATGGTTTCGAATTCATCCTTGAAACTAGTTTAATTATTTTGATGTGGTGGCAACACTTTTTGTTTTCTGAATGAATGCTTGAACAGTGCATATGTCTTTTGAAGTTTTTGTTTATGAATGTTAAATATATTGGCTCTTGAAAGAAAGATGAAAAAAGAGAAATGTTATTTGATAATCTAAAAAATCAAAAAAATGATTCTTGAAGCAAGAAAAAGCAGTGAATACAAAAGCTTGCAGAAAAAAAAATTTTGCAAAAAAAAAAGAGAAAAAGAAAAAGAAAAAGCAAGCAGAAAAAGCCAAAAGCTCTTTAAACCAAAAGGCAAGAGCAAAAAGCCAATAGCCCTTAAAACCAAAAGGCAAGGGTAAATAAAAAGGATCCAAGGCTTTGAACATCAGTGGATAGGAGGTCCTAAAGGAATAAAATCCTGGCCTAAGCGGCTAAACCAAGCTGTCCCTAACCATGTGCTTGTGGCGTGAAGGTGTCAAGTGAAAATTTGAGACTGAGCGGTTAAAGTCAAGGTCCAAAGTAAAAACAGAGTGTGCTTAAGAACCCTGGACACCTCTAATTAGAGACTTTAGCAAAGCTGAGTCACAATCTAAAAAGGTTCACCCAGTTATGTGTCTATGGCATTTATGTATCCGGTGGTAATACTGGAAAACAAAGTTCTTAAGGCCACGGCCAAGACTCATAAAGTAGTTGTGTTCAAGAATCAACATACTGAACTAGGAGAATCAATAACACTATCTGAATTCTAAGTTCCTATAGATGCCAATCATTCTGAACCTCAATGGATAAAGTGAGATGCCAAAACTATTCAAGAGGCAAAAAGCTACAAGTCCCGCTCATCTGATTGGAGCTAAGTTTCATTGATATTTTGGAATTTATAGTATATTTTCTTCTTTTTATCTTATTTGATTTTCAGTTGCTTGGGGACAAGCAACAATTTAAGTTTGGTGTTGTGATGAGTGGATAATTTATATGCTTTTTGGCAATGTTTTTCCATAGTTTTTAGTATGATTTAGTTAGTTTTTAGTATATTTTTATTAGTTTTTAATTAAAATTCACATTTCTGGACTTTACTATGAGTTTGTGTGTTTTTTTGTGATTTCAGGTATTTTCTGGCTGAAATTGAGGGACCTGAGCAAAAATCAGATTCAGAGGTTGAAGAAGGACTGCAGATGCTGTTGGATTCTGACCTCCCTGCACCAAAGTGGATTTTCTGGAGCTATAAAACTCCAAATGGCGCGCTCTCAATTGCGTTGGAAAGTAGACATCCAGGGCTTTCCAGAAATATACAATAGTCCATACTTTATCCAAGTTTAGACGACGCAAACTGGCATTGAACGCCAGTTCCATGCTGTATTCTGGCGTTAAACGCCAGAAATAGGTTGCAAAGTGGAGTTAAACGCCAAAAATAGGTTACAAACTGGCGTTCAACTCCAAGAGAAGCCTCTACACGTGTAAAGCTCAATGCTCAGCCCAAGCACACACCAAGTGGGCCCCAGAAGTGGATTTCTGCATCATTTACTCATTTCTGTAAACCCTAATAACTAGTTTAGTATAAATAGGCCTTTTTACTATTGTATTTACATCTTCGGATCTATCTTTGGATCATCTTTGGATCATCTTTGGATTGTCTTTTGATCCTTGGATCACGTTTGGGGGCTGGCCATTTGGCCATGCCTGAACCTTCATCACTTATGTATTTTCAACGGTAGAGTTTCTACACACCATAGATTAAGGTGTGGAGCTCTGCTATTCCTCATGAATTAATGCAAAGTACTACTATTCAATTCAAGCTTATTCCTATTCTAAGATATCCATTCGCACCCAAGAACATGATGAATGTGATGGTTATGTGATGCTCATCATCATTCTCACCTATGAATGTGTGCCTGACAAACACTTCTATTCTACATGCAAACAAGCTAGAATGAGTATCTCTTAGATATCTAATACAGAGGACCGAGTCCGAGATATTAGAGTCTTTGTGGTATAAGTTAGAACCCATGGATGGCCATTCTTGAGATCTGGAAAGTCTAAACCTTGTCTATGGTATTCCGAGTAGGATCTAGGAAGGGATGGCTGTGACGAGCTTCAAACTCGCGTGTGCTGGGCGTAGTGACAGACGCAAAAGGATAGTAAATCCTATTCCAGTATGATCGAGAACCGACAGATGATTAGCCATGCAGTGACAGCGCATTGGACCATTTTCACAGGGAAGATGGGATGTAGCCATTGACAACGGTGATGCCCTACATAAAGCTTGCCATGGAAGGGAGTAGGAATGATTGGATGAAGACAGCAGGAAAGTAGAGGTTCAGAGGAACGAAAGCATCTCTATATGCTTATCTGAAATTCTCACCAATGAATTACATAAGTATCTCTATCCTAGTTTATGTTTTATTTATCTTTTAATTATTAAAACTCTATAACCTTTTGAATCCGCCTGACTGAGATTTACAAGGTGACCATAGCTTGCTTCAAGCCGACAATCTCTGTGGGATCGACCCTTACTCACGTAAGGTTTATTACTTGGACGACCCAGTGCACTTGCTGGTTAGTTGTATCGAAATTGTGAAGAGAACCAAAATTATGAACGTGCGTATTAAGTTTTTAGCGCAGTTACCAAGGAATGAACAATCACGATTTCGTGCACCAACCCTCTTGAAGAATTATCCAGAGACATTCTGGCGATCTCAAAAACTTCATCATAGAATATCTGCAACTGAATCCAGTCTAAGAACATATCAGGAGGACACTTTCTGAGCATCAACTTATACCTCTCACAGGCTTCATAGAGAAACTTGAAAGAGTATTACCGTCAATTAGGAATTTCTTCTCGGTTAAAGAGAGATAACTTCTTTGCAAGTATAGTTCCAAACCGACAAGTAATGCTCAATCAAAGTTTAATTTGTTTGTCACAAGTGAAAACCAATAAGAATACCGAGAGTATTAGATCTCGGGTCATCTCTCAAAGGAATTACAGTGAGGTATGCACATTATTGGTTATGGTATCCTAGGGGGTTCGCAAGTAAGGGGACAAGAAATTAAATGACAAGAAAATAAAGCCAACAACTAAATATAACAACTAATAAAGAGAGACATTCATGGCAAGGATTGAGAATATAGGCTTTCTATCCTAGTCATGAATTATCATACAATGATTAACAAGAGCTAATCCTATTTAGTCATCTCCAACATTGGAAGAAAGTACAACGTTGTCTTCACATGAGAGAAAGTCAAATAAGGCTAGTTAATCTCAATCCAAAAGTCCTAATTAACTCACTAATTGAATTAGCAAGAGGTTAGAGTCAATGAAAATAATATTAACTAACAACTCTAGATCACCAATCTAAATTGGGTATTAATGACTCAAGAGCACCTAATTTCTCCTTCCAAGCCAAGAATGCTCAAAAACTACTCTAACATCCAACCAAGCATTTTGTCAAACACTTGGTGGGCATAAAAGGAAAGTATAGTAAATTGCAAGAAATAGTAAATTCTACAACTACCCAATGTAAGAAATTAACACTAACAACTCAATCAAGCAACAATAAACAAAGAAACATCAAATTGCATAAAAAGGAAATCAAAGTAACAAGAGTGCCCATAAACATAAAAGTGACATAAAAGGGAAATTAACAAGGGAACTAAGAAGAACAAAGATTTAAGAACAAGAAACTATAAAGAAAACAAGATGAAAACAAGAAGTAAACCCTAAATCTAAGAGAATTTGACCTAATTCTAGAGAGAAGAGGGAGCTTCTCTCTCTAGAAACTACCTAAAGCATCATCCTAACCTAATCTAATTGCTCCTCCTTTGACCCATCTTGAGTTCTACATCAAATAGCCTCACAAATGAGTTGGATATGGGCCTGGAAAGCTTAGGAATCACCCCCAGTGTTTTCACTTTAATGAGGTCACGTGATTAGCGTCACGCGTGCGTGTGGACGACGCGTGCGCGTCGCTGGCAAATTTCCCCCACACGCATACACATGGGTAAAGCGTGCGCATGGCCTTGCAAATGTCCTTCTCACGCGTACGCATGGATGATGCGTGCGTGTGGCCTTGATTCCTCCAATTGCTCATTTCTTCATGTATTCTCCAATTTGCATGCTTTTCTCTTCACTTCTTCCATCCAATACTTGCCTTATGAACTTGAAATCACTCAAAAAATATATCAAGGCATCAAATGAAATTAAATTGAATTAAATTTAGCTATTTTATGGGCTAAAAAGCATGTTTTCACACTTAAGCACAAATTTAGGAAGAATTACAAAACCATACTATTTCATTTAATAAATGTGAGATAAGTTGATAAAATCCCCTAAATTAAGCACAAGATAAACCACAAAATTGGGGTTTATCAAATCTCTCCACACTTAAACCAAGCATGTCCTCATGCTAAACTCAAGAAAGAGACAAAGGGTATTAACATTCATTCAACGCAAACTATCTAAATGAATGTAACTACTTGGTCAAAATAAATTAATCCCCAAGAAAGCTTGTATGAACATAAGGGCTAAGGCAGTAGCAACCAAGTCAAATCCACAATTGAATTGAGTTATTGAAAATAGTTTACAAACTTGTAAGAAAAGAGATGATCATAGGTGAAAACATGTAATTGAGCAATCGAACCCTCACCAGATGTATATCCACTCTAGTCACTCAAGTGTATGGGGTTGATTCACTCTATTCTCCGCTAATTGTGCTTTCTAAGATTTGTTTTTACATCTAACAATCAACAATTATTTCAATGCATGCATACAAATATCGTGAGGACTTTTCATGGGTTGTAATGGGGCTAGGATAAAGGTAAGGATGCATATGGTCAAGTGAGCTTGCAATTTGAATCTTTGATTAACTTAAACTTTCTACCTAACCTATGACAACCTATTTAATTCTAAGCAAACTTAACTACCCATTCTTCACTTTTTCACACACTCATGCATTCTCTTTTCAATCACATTCCCTATGGATTGCTTATTATTACTTTACTTTGAGGCATTTTGTCCCCTTTTTATTGGTTTCTTTTTTTTTTCTTTTCTTTTTATATATTTTTTTCTTTTTCTACATTTTTTTCTTTTGCTTTTCTATTTTTCTTTTGATGAATTATATATAAAGGTACCAATACATATGGTTTAAACATTCAATGCATGAGTATTTACCTAATTTCCAAGATTTTCCAATAAAAATACAAAAACACCCTTTTATCCCAACCAATGTTCCCAATTTTTCCAAAATTAAATGATAAACACTCTCACATTTATTATTTTTTGCTTTAAGGCTTGTAATGTGCTAAAATTAAGAATAAATAGGTTTAGCATAGGCTCAAAGTTGGCTAACAATGGAAGATAAAAGGTAGGCTATTTGGGTAAGTGAGCTATTTGAAACGATGGCCTTAATCATATAAGTGCATTTATACACAAAATAATGGATATAAAGAATCGAACAAATCAAAGATTACAATCCTAGAAAGAGAATAATACACACAAGAATGAAAATAGTGGTTATATGATGTAACCACACAATTAGGCTCAAAACTCACATGCTTATGTGTTCTTAGCTCAAAAATCATGTTCCACAATGTATAATTCAACCAAGTTCTAAAAAAAATTTTTCTCAAATCAATTGGGGTGCGCTATAGATAAATTTCTTGAAAATTTTATTATTTTCACTAAGCTTATTATATATATATGCAAAACAAGGAAATGCAACTAAAAATCCTAAAAAACCAAAAAATAAAATGCGAAAGTGTTGGGATTAGAAATTGTCACCCAAAAACGCCGATTGGTCGGACGACCTCCCCACACTTAAAAGTTTGTACCGTCCTCGGTGCATTCAAAGATGAGCAAGGGGTACGACGACTTTCCGGATTGCCACCTTCAGCTGGTGGATCAACCGGTGATGCATGTTCTTTCTCCCACTTCTATTTTTGCTTATGATGACTCATCCTGAAAATAGAAGACAGGATATAATGAGACAGGTAAATGCACAAGCAAGAAAGCATAGATTATTGGAATGAGGTGATGATCACTAAAATGAAGTGAGTGACTCAATATGTGACATGGATAAAAATGGTGTGTGGGTTCTAAGTTGCGCGCAGTTTAGAACACACACACACTAGCATAAAAAGCTATGTCACAATTACACAAAAGAAGTATGCAGTTCACTCATCCTAGTGTGCTTGAAATACTTCAAAGAAAACTTGTAGGTTAAGATAACGAATAAGAAATAAAGAAGCATAAAAGCATTCAAGCAAAAATCAAGCAATTGTGAATTGGATAATGAATGGACATTGATTGATGTGTGAAAAACCCCGATTTCGTGATTTATGTTGTGCTTATTTTAGGGGATTTTACACCATTTTTCCCACATTTATTCAATGAAATGGCATGGTTTTGTAATTCTCCCTTGAATTGTGCTTAAGTGTAAAAACATGCTTTTTAGGCCCTAAATTAGTGATTTTGATTCACTTTAATTCCATATGATACCTTGATGTGTATGTTGAGTGATTTCAGGTTTATAAGGCAAGTATTGGATGGAAGAAATGACTAGAAAAGCATACAAAGGGGAGAATGCATGAAGAAACAAAGATTGGGAATGCACCAATCGACGCGCACGCGTACAAGGCGCGCACGCGCAAAAGTGGTTTTACATAGAGACGCGCATGCGTACGTGACGCGTCCGCGTGGGTGAAGATTTTGCCAATCGACGCGCACGCGCCAATACTCTCACGTGGCCCACATGAAGGCAAAATGCTGGGGGCAATTTCTGAGCTGCCCAGGCCCAAATCCAGCTTGTTTCTGAGTGTATTTCATGCAAAATTGAAGTCCAAGCAAAGAGAGAGCAATTAGTTTAGCCAACATGAGCCTTTAGTTAGTTTTCTAGAGAGAGAAGCTCCCTCTTCTCTCTAGAATTAGGTTAGGATTAGGTTAGATTGTCTTAGATCCATGTTTAATTCCTTGATCTCACCTTGTTTCTTTTATAATTTCTCAATTCTACATCTTGATTCTCTTATTTGTGATGTTAATTTCTCATTTTACTCTCTTTTGTGATGATGAACTCATATTGGATTTGATTTAAATTTAATGCAATTTGATGTTGATGTTCCTTTTATTGATGAATTGAGTTGTGATCTTACTTTTCTTGTAATTAGTAGTTGGTAGATTTTATTATTCTTGCAATTTATGATGTTTACTTTTACTGTACTCTATGTGTTTGATGAAATGTTCTCTTTAGCTTTTGAGCAGTGAAGAACTGAAGATTGATGGTTTAGAGGTTATAGTAAACTCTCGTTGTAAGTATAGTTACTAAACCAAGCAATCAACCTTTCTTACAAAAGTTTTGGTTGTCACAAGTAACAAACCCCTTTAAAATTGATAACCGAGTATTTAAACCTCGGGTCGTCTTCTCAAGGAATTGCAGGGAAGTATGTTCTTATTATTGGTTATGCAAAGGTATGTTTTGGGGTTTTTGGATCAAGGTAAAAAGTTAGAAAAGCAATGGCAGAGGGAATAAAATAATAACAATAAACATAAACTCTTAGCAAGGTATTAGAAATTGGAAGTCCAGACCAAGTTATCCTTATCAATGATAATGAAAATTGAATCTTAATTTCACTTAGTTAACCCTTACTTAAAGCAGAGGAAGGTCAAGTGACTAATTAGTTTGATCTTCAAATCCTAGTTAATTCCTAAGAAAAGATTGGGATTATTGAAGTTTAATTCAATTGGTAAGATAACAATTATCAATTATGCTGTTGAGTTGGATAACTCCTGAGTTACTGATTTCTTAACCAAAACCAAAAGGGAAAAAGTAAATCCACTGGAATAAAAATGCCTTCAGATGGGAAGCAATAATCATGTAAATAAAAGAAGGCAATAATAACTGAAATACTTCAAATAATATTAACTCAAAGAAAATCATAACATGAATGCCGTAAGCCAATTACTCAAAAGATAAATATCAATTAAAGTACTAAGGTGAATAATAATAGAAACGAAATTAAATAGAAAGGAACATTAAACCTGGGATCGAGAGTCACTCTTAAAACTAAGAGAAGTCCTAAATCCTAAGAGAGAGAGGAGAGAACCTCTCTCAAAACTAATCTAAATCATGAGAAGTGAATTATGAGAGCCTCCCCATGAATGGATGCAATTCCCCACTTTGTAGCCTCTAATCTGTATTTTCTGGGCCGCGAACTGGGTCGAAAACAGCCCGGAAATCGCTGGAGAAGAATTCAAACACGCTGATTTTCGTCACTGCGACGCGGCCGCATGGATCATGCGGTCGCGTCATCTAGCATCAGGGGAACTATAGCATATTATATATCAAATCGAAGCCCCAAACGTTAGCTTTCCAACGCAACTAGAACCGCGTCGTTTGGACCTCTGAAGCTAAAGTTATAGCCGTTTGAGTGTGAAGAGGTCAGGCTGGACAGCTTAGCAATTTCTCCAACTTCTTGTATTCCTTCCACTTTTGCATGCTTCCTTTCCATCCTCCAAGCTATTCCTGCCCTATAATCTCTTAAAACAGTTAACACACATATCAAGGAATCTAATGGTAATAAGAGAGGATTAATAATAAGCAAATATAAGATCAAAGAAGCATGTTTTCAATCAAAACACATAATTAGGAAGGAAATATAAAACCATGCAAATAGTATGAATAAGTGGGTAAAGAGTTAATAAAAACCACTCAATTGAGTACAAGATAAACCATAAAATAGTGGTTTATCAATCTCCCCACACTTAAACACTAGCATGTCCTCATGCTAAACTCAAGAGAAGCTATAAAGATGAAGAGGAATGGTATGAAATGCAACCTATGAATGCAACTACATGCTAAATGCTTTTACT
>NC_029792.2:100372728-100417529 GCF_000816755.2 Arachis ipaensis | reverse complement strand
TTTAATTACTTAATATATTTTTTTTCAATGCACATGGTAATTTAATTATTTTGATTTCACATGAGCATGCTTCCCAAATTTTCAAATGACTTATTCAATTTAATTCCCTACTTTTTCATATCATCCCATGTTCCCATAAAATTCTCCACACTTAAATTTTACACAATATCTATCTTAAGCTAACCAAGGATTCAACTTGGGATTCTTATTTTATTTTTCTGCTTAAGGCTAGTAATGTGGTTATAAAACAGAAGGGATTTAAAAGCTCAAGTGGGCTAACAAGGGTGATGTAAAAGGTAGGCTAATTTTGGGATAAGTGAGCTAAAATCAAACAATGGCCTCAATCATATGCAAGCATGTAAATACACTAAATATTGGACATATAGAATGGAACAAAGTAAAGATTACAATCATAGAGAAGGGAACACATAGGAATAAAATATTTATGGTTATATAATGTAACCATATAAATAAGCTCAAATCTCACAGGTTGTGTGTTCTTTAGCTTAAAAACCATGTTCCAAATACAACTTCCAAACAAGTTTAACACAAAAAAATTTTTCAATTTAAATTAGTGAAGTATTATAAAAATTTCTTGAAAAAGAAAATATTACTTCAACCAAGTAGTAACTAAATGCATAAAATCAAATAAACATACAATTAAATATGCAAATGTAACAATTAACAAAGAAAATAAAATATTGGTGTTTGAGACAGGAAAGTACTAACCCATGGAGATCGGTATCGACCTCCCCACACTTAAAGATTGCACCGTCCTCGGTGCATACTGAGATGTGCAGGTGGACGGGTTGTTTCAACTGTTGCTTTTCTCTAAGGATTGTGCAGATGGACTTGTCTGTCTCCCCATGTAAACATCTTCCGGTTCTCTTCCTGGTGGCCATCCTGAAAGAAAAAAGGGAAGAAAGGTAACCCAATAATAGAGATAAGAAAATAAATGAAGTATGGTTGGGTTAATGCCGAATGAAAAGGGTCTCATTTACATGGAAGCTTCAACATGTACGTGAGAAAACAATAGAAGCCATGGCATACCAATGGTGCGAAATTTGTAACAATGGGGAAGAGTGTGGGTAATGAAAATATCAATATAAGTACATGTCAATGCAAGAGGAGTACAAGTATCATAAAAATTAGCATTGATTTAAATAATGTTGCTCAATCAGAATAAAACAAGTCATAAGCACCAAGATAATACCAGAAAAGATATAACAGTTGAATAAGAACATTTGAACACCAATAATTTTAGAAAAATAAAAATATGCACAAAATTAAAATGCAATGAATGAAAGTATGCAAATAAATAAAATAAAATAAAAGATAAGAAGAATGAGAAGGGAAAGAAATAAAGTAAGAAAGAAAGAAGAAAGAAGAAAAGATAAAAGAAATTAGGATTGGGAAAGAAAAATAAGATAATTGGCACTAATCTGGATAGGTTGTGCGACGCTGGCGACGCGGACGCGTGAGTGACGCGGTCGCGTGGTGCGCGATAAGGTCAGGTGACGCGGACGCGTGGGTCATGCGATCGCGTGGCCTGATGTTTGCGATTGGCGCGAGTGTAGCCTCGCATTCGCACAACTCTCTGTTTGAGATGTATTTTTGCAAAAAATTTGGGTGACGCGGTCGCGTGGTTGACGCGATCACGTGGATGGCCTATTTCCAATATGACGCGGACGCGTGGGTGACGCGTTCGCGTGGGAGGGCTTGGGCTTCCAGCACGAGTCCAGCCCCATTCCAACTTAACCTTCGGCCATGCACCCTTGTGACGTCGATTTACATGGCACGCGGCCGCGTGGGTGACGCGGTCACGTGGGAGGCCAAAGTTCCCATGTGACACGGACGCGTCGGCGACGCGGTCGCGTGGGTCGATTTGTGCCACTGGCACGCCTCCAGCCACGCTCCAGCGTGACTCTCTGTTCGTTTTTATTTTCTCCCCTCTCCTTACGATGCGGACGTGTCGCTGATGCGGTCACGTCGCGTGGCATTTTTTTTATCTGAAAAGAAAATGCAGAATGCAGTGTTAATATGAATGTGATGCAAAACTCCAGGTTCAATAAAATAAAATAAAACTCAAAAACAAATAAAACTAAATAAAAATGAAAAAGGAACGATCATACCACGGTGGGTTGTCTCCCACCTAGCACTTTTAGTTATTGTCCTTAAGTTGGACATTTGGGGAATCCTTTGTTTTGGTGGCTTGTGCTTAAACTCATCCAGGAATCTCCACCAATGTTTATGATTCCAATGTCCTCCGGGATCCCAAACTAGGTGCAGAAAGCCTTCAAGTAAGTTAAAGCATGTTACAAGGCCCCAAGAGTGCTGATTTCTAGATTGGATTCCGGGGTCCCAAATCTTGCTTTTGCACCCGTCTTCTTGTTGATCATCATGATTCCATCCGGGTGTTAGGCAATCTGAATTCTCATTAAAGCGGCCAAACAACTCCCTAGACCCATTCAGTGGAGCTTTACACCAACCTTTACATTTAAACTTTAAGCTTTCAACCATAATGAACCTTGCAGGACAATTCTTACCACTGACCATTTTCCTCTTACTCTTAATGCCACAAAGAGCTCTAAGTTGACCATCCGTCTCCAGTAGCCCATATTCAAGTGGGATTAGAAAGCTAAGGGATATGAATTTTACCCACTTGAATGTTGTGAAGGATGATGGCAACTTAGGGGGAGGGGTCTCCAATAACTTTGGCAAGGTGATTTCAAGCTCCACTCCCTTGTGCTCTTTGATTACTTCCACCTCTTTGCAAGCTTCTTCAATTTCAACCTCTTCCTCTTGGTAGCTTTCTTCCAATTCAATCTCTTCTTCATTGCTCACCAAGGGCATGGGAGGTTGTGCTTCTTCTTCTTTAATCTCCATCTCTTGATCAACTTCTACAAAGTCTTCAACCATGATCTGCCTTGGAGGTTGTACGCTCTCTTCAACATCAACATCAAACACCATGGAAGGAGGCTCTGTGACTAGACTTTCCAATGGAGGTACAGCATCTCTTAAGTCTGCAACCACTTCTTCCTTTTTAATAATTGCTGCCTTGTCCAGTTGTTTAAGGATAAAATCATACTCATCCTCGATGATTTCCTTTCCATGACAACTCCTTTCAACTACTCCTTTATCTTTAAGGGTCTCTGCTACCTTTACCCGTAAGGCTTCCTCTAGCTCCTTATGAAGTATGGATTCGCGAAGATGATTCTTTTTTTCCTGTTCCATATCAATAGCATAATTGGGATCATCTTGCTCTTGGATTGATAGATGTGGGTGCTCTTCCATGGAGGGTGGTGATGGGATGAAAAGATCATTATGTGGTTGAAAAGGAAGTGCACCAGAGCTTGAGGATTGGATTTTGGAGGTAGAGGGTTGGTTCATGCGGGATATAAGATTTTGGAGTGTAGAGGTGAGACCAATGATGTTAGAGATGAGTGTATTGTTATCCAATGGAGGTTGGGGTAGATCTATGTATGGCTCATTCGGTTCATAGGGTGGTTGGTATGGTGGATGTGGGTTAGGGTCATATGGAGGTGAATGGCGGTAGTTGGCTTGTGAGTGTGGTGGTTCAAAGTTGTGTTGAGGAAAGGGTTCATAGGCATATGGTGGTGGTTTTTGATAGTCCATTGGAGGTGGTAGTTGCCATAAGGGTTGATCAAATCCTTGTGGCTCCTCCCATCTTTGATTTTTTCCAACCTTGATGCCTATTCTCATTGTAATTTCTTCTTCCTGCAACATAATTGTAACCAGACTCATAGCCAAAGGGGTGAGAGTTCATGATAGAAAATAAATTGAAGATCAAGATGAACACTAAGAACAAATTTTTGAAAAAAAATTTTAATAACTAAATAAAAACAAATAACCTCTTAATTTATGGAAAAGAAAAAATAAAAATAAAAATAAAAACAAATAAAAAAGCAAAAATCAAAAAAATATTTACAATAACCAATAATAAGGCACACGTTTGCAATTCCCCGGCAACGGCGCCATTTTTGAAGAACTGAAGATTGATGGTTTAAAGGTTATAGTAAACTCTCGTTGTAAGTATAGTTACTAAACCAAGCAATCAACCTTTCTTACAAAAGTTTTGGTTGTCATAAGTAACAAACCCCTTTAAAATTGATAACTGAGTATTTAAACCTCGAGTCGTCTTCTCAAGGAATTGCAGGGAAGTATGTTCTTATTATTGGTTATGCAAAGGTATGTTTTGGGGTTTTTGGATCAAGGTAAAAAGTTAGAAAAGCAATGGCAGAGGGAATAAAGTAATAACAATAAACATAAACTCTTGGCAAGGTATTAGAAATTGGAAGTCCAGACCAAGTTATCCTTATCAATAATAATGAAAATTGAATCTTAATTTCACTTAGTTAACCCTTACTTAAAGCAGAGGAAGGTCAAGTGACTAATTAGTTTGATCTTCAAATCCTAGTTAATGCCTAAGAAAAGATTGGGATTATTGAAGTTCAATTCAATTGGTAAGATAACAATTATCAATTATGCTGTTGAGTTGGATAACTCCTGAGTTACTGATTTCTTAACCAAAACCAAAAGGGAAAAAGTAAATCCACTGGAATAAAAATGCCTTCAGATGGGAAGCAATAATCATGTAAATAAAAGAAGGCAATAATAACTGAAATACTTCAAATAATATTAACTCAAAGAAAATCATAACATGAATGCCATAAGCCAATTACTCAAAAGATAAATATCAATTAAAGTACTAAGGTGAATAATAATAGAAACAAAATTAAATAGAAAGGAACATTAAACCTGGGATCGAGAGTCACTCTTAAAACTAAGAGAAGTCCTAAATCCTAAGAGAGAGAGGAGAGAACCTCTCTCAAAACTAATCTAAATCATGAGAAGTGAATTATGAGAGCCTCCCCATGAATGGATGTAATCCCCCACTTTATAGCCTCTAATCTGTGTTTTCTGGGTCGCAAACTGGGTCAAAAACAGCCAGGAAATCGCTGGAGAAGAATTCAAACACGCTGATTTCTGTCACTGCGATGTGGCCGCATGGATCACGTGGTCGCGTCACCTAGCATCAGAGGAACCATAGCATATTATATATCAAATCAAAGCCCCGAATGTTAGCTTTCCAACGCAACTAGAACCGCGTCATTTGGACCTCTGTAGCTAAAGTTATAGCCGTTTGAGTGCGAAGAGGTCAGGCTGGAGAGCTTAGCAATTTCTCCAACTTCTTGTATTTCTTCCACTTTTGCATGCTTTCTTTCCATCCTCTAAGCCATTCCTGCCCTATAATCTCTGAAAACACTTAACACACATATCAAGGCATCTAATGGTAATAAGAGAGGATTAATAATGAGCAAATATAAGATCAAAGAAGCATGTTTTCAATCAAAACACATAATTAGGAAGGAAATATAAAACCATGCAAATAGTATGAATAAGTGGGTAAAGAGTTAATAAAAACCACTCAATTGAGTACAAGATAAACCATAAAATAGTGGTTTATCAAGTAGTTTTGTCAACTCTTGGCCTAAACTAAGGAAATTGGGTAAACTTGAGTTATTGAGTATAATGAATTTGGTAAATTGAGAACCCTTGGTGATCAATTTGATACCCATTGACGCCAACCCACTACTAAGTTAATTAGTAGGTAGGTTGGGACTTACGGGTTTATGTGATCAAACCTATTTGACGTACTTCAAAGCTTAAGAGTAGATGTTACGTACTTAAAGCTTTTGGGAAGTAGACTTAATAGGTTGGCCTCTCATGATTATCAATATTTGGTTGTTGACAAGGATGGTGATCTCAATTACCTAAGTCCTAGCCAAGAGTTCTTTATCTCGTTTTCTTTAATTACTTGCCTAATTTACTTTTCTCGCCCTCTTATGAACCAAAAACCCCCTTACCCTTTTATAGCCAATAATTGAGCATCCTATTGTTTCCTAGGGAGACGACCCGGAGTCCAAATACTTCGGTAATTTTTCATTGGGGTTCGTTATTCGTGACACAAAACCACAAATTTTTGATTGGGGGATTGTTTGTTGGTATAGAACTATACTTGCAATGAGAATTCATTCATTTTGTGTGAAATTCTATACCAACACGATAATATTCATCAATCAAAATGGCGCCGTTACCGGGGAACACAATGGTGCTATGTTATTGGCTATTGTATATATTGTGAATAGCTTGAATTTTGGTTTATTTGATCATTTTTGCTAGTTTAGGATTTTATTTTTCTTTGTTTCTTATTAATCTTTGTTTTTATTTTCTCTTTCACTATGAATTCTCATCCTTTTGGCAATGAGTGTAGTTCAAACTATGTTGTAGGAAATGAAAGCTCTAATGAGGATATAAATCAAGTATTTGGAAATCAAGGATAGGAGGAACCCCAAACTTATGAACAACCTTCATGGCAACAACCTCCTCCGAACTCTTATGAGTATAATCCTGATCCTAATGTGTATCAAGCCAGTGTGTGTGATGATCCCCATTGTGGTTGTCAACCACAATCATCATATGTATATAATCCCATTCCTCAATATAGCCATACACCATACTCACATGCCTCACACCACCATTCAACTCTATATGACCATAACCAATACCTACCATATCAACCACCGTATGAACCACATCTAGACCAACCAACACTCCAATACCAATACTCCCAAGAACCACAAATTCCACATACACCACCTCAAGAATTCCACCAATATGAACCACCTTCCAACATCAACAATCTTCCCTCAAACACTGAACCCTATCTTCCACCACCACCTCCCGATGAAACCTTCATATTAGAACTGAGACACCTTGAATCTCGTATCTTAAGGAGACAAGATGAGGATGAAACTAAGTTTAAGGAGCGGTGTGCGAAATCGTGATCTTTACTTCCTTGGTAACGGTGCTAAAAACTACATACGCACGTTCATGTTCTTAATTCTGTTTCACAACTTCGTACAACTAACCAGCAAGTGCACTGGGTCGTCCAAGTAATAAACCTTACGTGGGTAAGGGTCGATCCCATGGAGATTGTCGGCATGAAGCAAGCTATGGTCACCTTGTAAATCTCAGTCAGGCGAATTCAACTGATTTTATGGATTGATAAGTAAAAGATAAATAAAATATAAAATAGGATAGTGGTACTTATGTAATTCATTGGTGAGAATTTCAGATAAGCGTATAGAGATGCTTTCGTTCCTCTGAACCTCTGCTTTCCTGCTGTCTTCATCCAATCAATCCTACTCCTTTCCATGGCAAGCTTTGTGTAGGGCATCACCGTTGTCAATTGCTACTTCCCATCCTCTCTGTGAAAATGGTCCAATGCGCTGTCACTGCATGGCTAATCATCTGGAGGTTCCCGATCATACAGGAATAGGATTCACCCTCCTTTTGCATCTGTCACTACGCCCAGTACTCACGAGTTTGAAGTTCGTCACAGTCATCCCTTCCAAGATCCTACTCGAAATACCACAGACAAGGTTTAGACTTTTCGGATCTCAAGAATGGCCATCCATGGATTCTAACTTATACCACGAAGATTCTGATTAAGAAATCCAAGAGATACTCATTCAATCGAAGATAGAACGAAAGTGGTTGTCAGGCACACGTTCATAGGGAATGATGATGAGTGTCACGATCATCATATTCATGTTGAAGTGTGAATGAATATCTTAGAAGCAGAATAAGTTGAATTGAATAGAAAAATAGTAGTACTTTGTATTAATTCATGAGGAACAGCAGAGCTCCACACCTTAATCTATGGAGTGTAGAAACTCTACCGTTTGAAAATACATAAATGATAATGGTCCAGGCATGGCCGAATGGCCAGCCCCCATAAAAGTCTAAGATAGCATAAAACTAATCAAAGATCTGATCCGAAGATGTAAATACAATAGTAAAAAGTCCTATTTATACTAAACTAGTTACTAGGGTTTACAGAAATAAGTAATTGATGTAGAAATCCACTTCCGGGGCCCACTTAGTGTGTGATTGGGCTGAGCATGAAGCTTTCACGTGGAGATGTCATTTTTGGAGTTGAATGCCAGTTTGTAATGTGTTTCTGGCGTTGAACTCCACTTTGCAACTTGTTTCTGGCGCTGAACGCCAGACTGCAACATAGAACTGGCGTTCAACGCCAGTTTGCATCGTCTAAATTCAAGCATAGTATAGACTATTATATATTTCCGGAAAGCCCTGGATGTCTACTTTCCAACGCAATTGGAAGTGCGCCATTTGGAGTTCTGTAGCTCCAGAAAAACCACTTTGAGTGAAGGGAGGTCAGAATCCAACAACATCTGCAGTTCTTCTTCAATCTCTGAATCTGATTTTTGCTCAGATCCCTCAATTTCAGCTAGAAAATACCTGAAATCATAGAAAAGTACACAAACTCATAGTAAAGTCTAGAAATGTGATTTTTAATTAAAAACTAATAAAAATATACTAAAAACTAACTAAATCATATTGAAAACTATGTAAAAATAATGCCAAAAAGCGTATAAATTATCCGCTCATCACAACACCAAACTTAAATTGTTGCTTGTCTCCAAGCAACCAAAAATCAAATAGGATAAAAAGAAGAGAATATACTATGAATTCCAAACTATCAATGAAACATAGCTCCAATCAGATGAGTGGGACTTGTAGCTTTTTGCCTCTTGAATAGTTTTGGCATCTCACTTTATCCATTGAAGTTCAGAATGATTAGCATCTATAGGAACTCAGAGTTCAGATAGTATTATTGATTCTCCTAGTTCAGTATGTTGATTCTTGAACACAGCTACTTTATGAGTCTTGGCCGTGGCCCTAAGCACTTTGTTTTCCAGTATTACCACCGGATACATAAATGCCACAGACACATAACTGGGTGAACCTTTTTAGATTGTGACTCAGCTTTGCTAAAGTCCCCAATTAGAGGTGTCCAGGGTTCTTAAGCACACTCTGTTTTTGCTTTGGACCTTGACTTTAACCGCTCAGTCTCAAGTTTTCACTTGACACCTTCACGCCACAAGCACATGGTTAGGGACAGCTTAGTTTAGCCACTTAGGCCAGGATTTTATTCCTTTAGGCCCTCCTATCCACTGTTGCTCAAAGCCTTGGATACTTTTTATTTACCCTTGCCTTTTGGTTTTAAGGGCTACTGGCTTTTTGCTCTTACCTTTTGGTTTTAAGAGCTTTTGGCTTTTTCTGCTTGCTTGTTCTTTTTCTCTTTTTTTTTTGCTATTATTTTTTTTTCTGCAAGCTTTGTATTCACTGCTTTTTCTTGCTTCAAGAATCATTTTTATGATTTTTCAGATTATCAAATAACATGTCACGTTTTCATCATTCTTTCAAGAGCCAACATATTTAACATTCTTAAACATCAAATTCAAAAGACATATGCACTGTTCAAGCATTCATTCAGAAAACAAAAAGTATTGTCACCACATCAAAATAATTAAACTAGTTTCAAGGATGAATTCGAAACCATGTACTTCTTGTTCTTTTATTTTTAAAACATTTTTCATTTAAGAGAGGTGATGGATTCATATTCACCACTTTAAGGCATAGACACTTAGATACTAATGATCATGTAATAAGACACAAACATAAATAAACATTTAACATAAAAGACGAAAAACAGAAAATTCAAGAACAAGGAATGAGTCCACCTTAGTGATGGTGGCGTTTTCTTCTTGAGGAACCAATGATGTCCTTGAGCTCTTCTATGTCTCTTCCTTGTCTTTGTTGCTCCTCCCTCATTGCTTTTTGATCTTCTCTAATTTCATGGAGGATGATGGAGTGCTCTTGATGTTCCACCCTTAGTTGTCCCATGTTGGAACTTAATTCTCCTAGGGAGGTGTTGATTTGCTCCCAATAGTTTTATGGAGGGAAGTGATTCCTTTGAGGCATTAGTGGTTATGAAAAAAAGCAATACTTTTTCCACACCAAACTTAAAATGGTTGCTCGTCCTTGAGCAAAAGAAGAAAGAAAGGATGAGAAGAAGAAGAAATGGATGTGAGTGGTGAAGAGGTGATGGGGAAGAGAGATTGAGGTGATTGGTGAAGGGTTCTTGGGAAAAGGTGATATAGGATTATGAGGAGGGAAGGTGAGTAGAGGTATGTAGGGATCCTGTGGGGTCCACAGATCCTGAGGTGTCAAGGATTTACATCCCTGCACCAATTAGGCATGTAAAATGCCTTTGCATGCATTTCTGGCATTTAAACGCTGAAGTGATGCTTGTTCTGGGCGTTCAACGCCCATGTGCAGCATGTTTCTAGCGTTGAACGCCATCTTCATGCTTGTTTCTGGCGTTCAGCGCCAGCTCTTCTCAGGGTGTATTCCTGGCATTTAAACGCCAGGATGTTGCTTGTTTCTGGCGTTTGGCGTTGAACGCCAGCCAGATGCTCCTTACTGGCGTTTAAACGCCAGTAAGTCCTTCCTCCAGGGTGTGATCTTTCTTCTGCTATTTTTGATTCTGTTTTTAATTTTTGTATTTATTTTATGACTCCACATGATCATGAACCTAATAAAACATAAAAGAACAATAAAAATAAAAATAGAATTAAATAAATAAAAATTGGGTTGCCTCCCAACAAGCGCTTTTTTAATGTCAATAGCTTGACAGTGGGCTCTCAAGGAGCCACACAGGTGATCAGGTCAATTTTATAGATTCCCAACACCAAACTTAGAGTTTGGATATGAGGATTCAACACCAAACTTAGAGTTTGGCTGAGGCCTCCCAACACCAAACTTAGAGTTTGATTGTGGGGGCTTTGGTTGACTCTGTACTGAGAGAAGCTTTTCATGCTTCCTCTCCATTGTTACAAAAGGATAGCCTTGGGCTTTAAACACAAGGTAGTCCCCATTCAATTGAAGGACTAATTCTCCTCTGTTAACATCTATCACAGCTCCTGCTGTGGCTAGGAAAGGTCTTCTAAGGATGATGCATTCATCCTCATCCTTCCCAATATCTAGGATTATGAAATCAGCAGGGATGTAAAGGCCTGCAACCTTTACTAGCACGTCCTCTACTTGTCTATAAGCCTATTTTCTGGAGTTGTCTGCCATCTCTAATGAGATTTTGGCAGCCTGTACCTCAAAGATTCCCAGTTTCTCCATTACAGAGAGTGGCATGAGGTTTATCCCTGACCCAAGGTCGCATACAGCCTTCTCAAAGGTCATGGTGCCTATGGTACAAGGTATTAGGAACTTTCCAGGATCCTGTTTCTTCTGAGGTACTGTCAGTTGATCCAGATCACTCAGTTCATTGATGAGCAAGGGAGGTTCATCTTCCCAAGTCTCATTACCAAATAATTTGGCATTCAGCTTCATGATTGCACCAAGGTACTTGGCAACTTGCTCTTCAGTAACATCTTCATTCTCTTCAGAAGAAGAATACTCATCAGAGCTCATGAAGGGCATAAGGAGGTTCAATGGAATTCTATGGTCTCTAGATGAGCCTCAGATTCCTTTGGTTCCTCAAAGGGAAACTCCTTGTTGATCACTGGACGTCCTAGGAGGTCTTTCTCACTGGGGTTCACGTACTCTCCCTCCCTTGTAGGTTCGGCCATGATGATCAATTCAATGGCCTTGCACTCTCCTTTTGGATTTTCTTCTGTATTGCTTGGGAGAATACTAGGAGGGGTTTCAGTGATTTTCTTACTCAGCTGGCCCACTTGTGCCTCCAAATTTCTAATAGAGGACCTTGTTTCATTCATGAAACTCAGAGTGGCTTTAGATAGATCAGAGACTATGTTTGCCAAGCTAGATGGATTCTGCTCAGAATTCTCTGTCTGTTGCTGAGTGGATGATGGAAAAGGTTTACTATTGTTAAACCTGTTTCTTCCACCATTAGTAAAGCCTTGTTGAGGCTTTTGTTGATCCTTCCATGAGAAATTTGGGTGATTTCTCCATGAGGGGTTATAGGTGTTTCCATAAGGTTCACCCATATAATTTACCTCTGCTATTGCAGGGTTCTCAGGAACATAAGCTTCTTCTTCAGAAGATGCCTCTTTAGTACTGTTGGATGATTCCTTCAATCCATTCAGACTCTGGGAAATCATATTGACTTGCTGAGTCAATATTTTGTTCTGAGCCAATATGGCATTCAGAGTATCAATTTCAAGAACTCCCTTCTTCATAGGCGTCCCATTACTCACAGGATTCCTTTCAGAAGTATACATGAACTAGTTATTTGCAACCATGTCAATGAGTTCTTGAGCTTCTGCAGGCGTTTTCTTTAGGTGAATGGATCCACCTGCAGAATGGTCCAATGACATCTTTGATAGTTCAGACAGACCATCATAGAATATATCTAGGATGGTCCATTTTGAAAGCATGTCAGAAAGACACTTTTTGGTCAGTTGCTTGTATCTCTCCCAAGCTTCATAGAGGGATTCACCTTCTTTCTGTCTGAAGGTTTGGACATCCACTCTAAGCTTAGTAAGCTTTTGAGGAGGAAAAAACTTGGCTAAGAAAGCTGTGACCAGCTTATCCCAAGAGTTCAGGCTATCTTTGGGTTGAGAGTCCAACCATACTCTAGCTCTGTCTCTTACAGCAAACGGGAAAAGCATAAGCCTGTAGACTTCGGGATCAACCCCATTGGTCTTAACAGTATCACAGATTTGCAAGAATTTAGTCAAGAACTGAAAAGGATCTTCAGATGGAAGTCCATGAAATTTGCAGTTCTGTTGCATTAGAGAAACTAATTGAGGTTTAAGCTCAAAATTGTTTGCTCCAATGGCAGGGATTGAGATGCTTCTTCCATGTAGATTGGAATTAGGTGCAGTAAAGTCACCAAGCATCTTCCTTGCATTATTATTATTTTTGGCTGCCATCTCCTCTTTTTTTTCGAAAATTTCTGTAAGGTTGTCTCTGGATTGTTGTATTTTAGCTTCTCTTAGTTTCCTTTTCAGAGTCCTTTTAGGTTCAGGATCTGCTTCAACAAGAATGTTCTTGTCCTTGCTCCTGCTCATATAAAAAAGAAGGGAACAGAAAATAATAATAGGGATCCTTTTTACCACAGTATAGAGGTTTCCTTGTGTGAGTAGAAGAAAAGAAGAAAAAGAATGAAAAAGAGAGGAATTCGAACTTAGAGGAGGATGGGGTTCGAATTTTTGGGTGGAAGAGAAGTGTTAGTATATGAATAAATAAATAGAAGGAGATGAGAGGTGAGAGAATTTCGAAAATTGATTAAAATAAAAATTAAAAATTAAAGTTAAATTTCAAAAATCAAAGTTTGAAATTAAATTAAAAATTAAAATTTAAAATAATTAGTTAATTAAAAAGGAATTTTGAAAAAAAAAGGGAGGGATTTTCGAAAATTAAAGGTAGAAAGTTAGTTGGGCAGTTTTGTTGAAAAAGATTTGATTTTTGAAAAAGATTTTGAAAAAGATAGGATTTTCAAATTGAAAATTTGATTTGACTCATAAGAAACAACTAAATTTTAAAAACTTTTGACTAAATCAAATCAAATTTTTCGAAAATTATGAGTGAAATAAGGGAAAGATAATTTTTTGATTTTCGAATTTTTAATGAAGAGAGAGAAAAACATAAAATTGATGCAAAACATAAAAATTTTGGATTAAAATAAAAGATGCATGCAAGAATACTATGAGTTTCAAGATGAACACCAAGAACACTTTGAATGTCAAGATGAACACCAAGAACTTATTTTTTTGAAAAATTTTCAAGAAAAGAAAACATGCAAGACACCAAACTTAAAGATTTTTCATGTATAGACATTAACAAATTGAAATTGCATATGAAAAACAACAAAAGACACAAAACAAGAAATTTTTAAAGATCAAACAAGAAGACTTACCAAGAACAACTTGAAGATCATGAAGAACACTATGAATGCATGAATTTTCGAAAAATGCATAAATTTTTAGAAAAAAAAATGCAATTGGCACCAAACTTAAAAATTGACTCAAGACTCAACCAAGAAACACAAAATATTTTTTTATTTTTATGATTTTATATATTTTTTTTTGGATTTTCAAAATTTAATTAGGAAAAACGAAAAAGAAGAAAAAATTTTTGTATTTTTCGAAAATAAGAAATAAAAAGCTTAAAATTAAAATAAAATTACCTAATCTGAGCAACAAGATGAACCGTCAGTTGTCCAAACTCGAACAATCCCCGGCAACGGCGCCAAAAATTTGGTGTGCGAAATCGTGATCTTTACTTCCTTGGTAACGGCACTAAAAACTACTTACGCACGTTCATGTTCTTAATTCTGTTTCACAACTTCGTACAACTAACCAGCAAGAGCACTGGGTCGTCCAAGTAATAAACCTTACGTGAGTAAGGGTCTGATTGTCGGCTTGAAGCAAGCTATGGTCACCTTGTAAATCTCAGTCAGGCGGATTCAACTGATTTTATCAATTGATAAGTAAAAGATAAATAAAATATAAAATAGGATAGTGGTACTTATGTAATTCATTGGTGAGAATTTCAGATAAGCGTATAGAGATGCTTTCGTTCCTCTGAACCTCTGTTTTCCTGCTGTCTTCATCCAATCAATCCTACTCCTTTTCATGGCAAGCTTTGTGTAGGGCATCACCGTTGTCAATGGCTACTTCCCATCCTCTCTGTGAAAATGGTCCAATGCGCTGTCACTGCATGGCTAATCATCTGGAGGTTCCCGATCATACTGGAATAGGATTCACCCTCCTTTTGCATCTGTCACTACGCTCAGTACTTGCGAGTTTGAAGTTCGTCACAGCCATCCCTTCCCGGATCCTACTCGGAATACCACAGACAAGGTTTAGACTTTCCAGATCTCAAGAATGGCCATCCATGGGGAACAGCAGAGCTCCACACCTTAATCTATGGAGTGTAGAAACTCTACCGTTTGAAAATACATAAGTGATAATGGTCCAGGCATGGCCGAATGGCCAGCCCCCATAAAAGTCTAAGATAGCATAAAACTAATCAAAGATCTGATCTGAAGATGTAAATACAATAGTAAAAAGTCCTATTCATACTAAACTAGTTACTAGGGTTTACAGAAATAAGTAATTGATGTAGAAATCTACTTCTGGGGCCCACTTGGTGTGTGCTTGGGCTGAGCATGAAGCTTTCACATGGAGAGGTCATTTTTGGAGTTGAACGCCAGTTTGTAACGTGTTTCTGGCGTTGAACTCCACTTTACAACTTGTTTCTGGCGCTGAACGCCAGACTGCAACATGGAACTGGCGTTCAACGCCAGTTTGCGTCATCTAAACTCAGGCAAAGTATGGAATATTATATATTGCTGGAAAGCCCTGGATGTCTACTTTCCAACGCAATTGGAAGCGCGCCATTTGGAGTTCTGTAGCTCCAGAAAATCCACTTTTGTAGTGCAGGGAGGTCAGAATCCAATAGCATCTGCACTCCTTCTTCAATCTCTGAATCTGATTTTTGCTCAGGTCCCTCAATTTCAGCCAGAAAATACCTGAAATCACAGAAAAACACACAAACTCATAGTAAAGTCTAGAAATGTGATTTTTAATTAAAAACTAATAAAAATATACTAAAAACTAACTAAATCATATTGAAAACTATGTAAAAACAATGCCAAAAAGCGTATAAATTATCCGCTCATCAAGGAGCTAAGAGCAAGGATAGCTAGCATGGTAGAAGCCGTGATTCACCTAACATCCCACCTAAGCTCATGCACCATAAGTAACCCCATTGTTAAATGTGGAGAAACAATCAAGGAGCTTAGTGAGGGAATGAACTTGAAGCTCCATGGTGAGGAAGAAGAGTTGAAGCAAGAAGTGCAACAAGAGGAGAAGGTAGAGATTAGCAAACAAAAGCAAGTAGTGGGTGGATGTCTAGGATATGTTAAGCAGATAAGGGAATATCAAGTTGAAGAGTCCTCCTCCACAGAGTATGGAAGAGATGTTAAAGAGGAGAGTAAAGTTGCGAAAGTAAACGGAGAGTTGAAGGAAATTGATCAGGAAGTGGATTCCATCACTAGTGATTTTTTGCCCACATTGACCAATTCCCTTGACGATCTTTTTGAGCCCTTTCCCAGTGGACTAGAAAGCAAGGTTGAGGAAGATGTGCAACCTCCAAGACCTATTGTAAGTGAAGAACTGGAAGAAGTATTTCAAGCAACAAGCCCTCCCATCTATGATGATCCCGCAGCAACATATGATCCTTTCGAGTTTGAAGAGTCCTTCCCCAAAATGCTTAGATTTGATGATGAGGTAGACTTCAATAGACCTCCTATCTATGATAAGAGTGATGGGGAAGAGATAGAAAAAATTGTTAAAGAAGAATGTGAACTTGAGGAAGCTTGGCAAGAGGAGAAACTTGAAAAACCTTGCCAAGTGGTGGAAACCTCTAGAAGAGGATGGACGGGAGTAGAGCATGCTTTATCAAGATCTTTGGGAACTCTTCCACCTAGTTCGCCATCCAATCCTTTGCTTGAGTGGGTAAAACTTCTAACTCTCAGCTTTATTATCCCACTTGAGTTTGATTTGCTTGAGACGGATGGCCAACTTAGGGCGCTTTGTGGAATTAAGTGAAAGAGGAGGATGTTTAGTGGTTGGCGTTCTAAATCTAGACTCATTATGGTTGGAAGCTCAAAATTGAAGAGCATGGATTGGTGTAATGCTCAATTAAATGGGTCTAGGAGGATAATTTGGTATTTTTAAGAGAATTCTGCTTTCTCGTCATCCGGACGGAATCAAGTCGATCAACTAGAAGATGGGTGCGAAGACAAAGTATGGGATCCTGGATCACATCATAGCAACCAATTTTGGGAGCTCATATTTTGGAGAGAACCTCACCAAAGCTTGGTGAAGAAGGTTGGAACATCTGACAACCAATTGAAGGACAAGCACTCTTCGAGGTTCAAGGATGGATACAAGCATAAGCCACCTTGACAAGAAGCCTCCCAATTGTCCAACTTAAGGACTTAAACTAAAAGTGCTTGGTGGGAGACACCCCACCATGGTAAACTCTTTCCATTCTCTTGTTGATATAATGAATGAATGAATCGAGTTCCATTGTATATAAATTCTTTACTTCTTAGTACATTTTGCTTTGCTTGCTAAGGTGTTTATACGTTATATGCTTTAATTAGGGTGATTCTTTGAATTTGAGTTTTTTCTTGGATTGCAAGTTTCCTCAATTTGTTTGAAAAATCCCCAATATTTCAAAATGTGCTTAATTTTGCATCTTAGCTGGTTTTAGAGTCTTAGAGGAGGTTAGGAGGATATTGAGTTCTTTTTTATGCTCATAAAAAAAATTTTTTTGAACAGCCACGCGCAAGCGCACAGTACGCGCGCGCGCTAGCTAGGTGTTTAAGAACTATGGGCCAAGGACCAGAGAGTTGTGCCACTTTTGGGCCAACTTTGTGCCTCAACCCATGCGGACGCACGCTGTATGCGTCCGCGCACCTTCCTGTTTCCTTACCCACGCGTTGGCGCATCTGGCGCCTCCGCGCCCATTCCATAAGCTCAAGCCATCCATGCGAACGAGCACAGTGCGCACGCGCGTCGATGCGTTTTAGCATCAGCCAAGCCAAAGGACCTGAGAGTTGTGCCAACTCTGGGCCTCTTTTGTACCTCTGGCCCAGCACTCCCGCGCGGATGCGTACCGTACGCGTCCGTGCCGATTCCCAATTTTCCCATCTACGCGCGAGCGCATATGACGCCTCCGTGCCACTTCCCTATTCTCTCATCCACGCAGCCGCGCACGGTGCGCGCACGCATGGATTCAAATTTTTACTTACCCTAGGGACGGGAAGCCCTAGCGCATTTGCATAGCAACCTCTTCTCCCTTGCTCTAACGTCTCTCCCTCTCCTTTTCACCGATAACCACCACCATCCTCTCCATAACCATCCATCCTCCGGCGAGCATTCCGGAGCATGCCACCGCCACCGTCGCCGCCTTTCCCCCTCTCTTCCTCGTTCTCTCTCTCTCTTTCTCTCTCTCACTCAATCTTTTCTTCTCTGTCCCACTTCGCCTTTGCCCCATCGCCGCCTTCCACCGCCACAACCTCCATTGTCACCGGCGCACGTTCCACTGTGCCCCCAGGCCACTGTGCTCTGGCCGGTTTACCCTTTTCCGCCCTCTTTTTTCGTCCTCTGTTCCACCTTCCAACTCTCCTGCTTCCAGGTTCCTTTCTTTTCTCATTTCAATTTTAATTTTGTTTAATTAATTTTGTTTAGATTACTCTGTTTAGCTTGTATAGTTAGATTAGTTAGTTAGTTTAGTGTAATTAGGTGGTTAGCGAATTTGGGCTGAGTAGTGGATTTAGGCTTGTTTGAAATTTTGATGCTGTGTGCAATTGCTCTGTTTCATTGCTTTTCTTGTGCTGTATATTTGGCTTGCCTAATGCTGCTGCATACTGTTTTAATACTGCTTTGTGCTTGAAGTGTTGGAATTCAGATTACTTGCTTATTGAATGGTTCATTGTTGATGGGGTGATTTTGTTTTTCTCAAATACAAATTGAATTATCAACTGCTCCACTTTATTTTTCCATTTTATTCTTGTTTCAAGACCCTTGTTGTTGCTGAATTCCTATTTTACTTTATTCTTGATGCTGTTTTGGTGCTGTGCTGAAGCCAATTTCTCTGTGCATTGTGTAAGGAAATAAGGCTTTTGTAGCATGTTGGTCTAGTTTAAATTGTTTTCTAATGAACTACTGCTAAAATATTGGCTCATTTGTTCAATTCATATGAACTCATACATAATCTTTGTGTCTTTGATATTCAATGAATTCATATGGATTAGACTTGCTTGTTTGAATTTGGGAAATAGCCAATTTGCTACTAAAATGCTGCCGGATATTTCCTAACCATGTTCCATGAAATAACAATGTTTTGATTGATGCAACAAACTTCTATTTGACGATTTCTGTGTCAATAAAAACTTGTTAGCTAAATGGTTTGGAAATTCCTCAAGAACAAGTTTTGGTCATGCTTATCACATTCTTTGCTTTTTATTCATGGTGATTTGCTTATAAGCATTGAATTGTTTGAATGAATTTTTAGACTGGCCATCACTTGTAACTCTTTTAAGATTTCATGCCTCTTTTGCATAAACACACAAGTTTGAAAATTTTTAATCTATATGGCTGAATTGCTTCACTTTATTCATGTATAAATTGTATTAAACCACATAGACCATAAGGTTTTCCACTCTTTTCTCAACTTGTAACTTTTATGCATCATTAAATTTGGTGTTGAATGCTTCTTGATTGATTCACTCTTTAATGATTTGACTTCACCAACACAAATTCATTTAACTCTGGTGATCTTTGCATTGACTGATGACTTATTTTTTTTCATTAGTTGTTTTCTGGCTATATTATATTTCATCATCAATGACTTGATGCATTTCATGATTGTGAGTGTGCTTACATTCCTATTTTGTGCATTCCTTTTGAATTGAGCCGGTAACCACCATATCACTGATTTTTAACTAATTTCTAACTCTAACTTGTTTAACCAACTAACTTCTTTTGGTTTTCAACTTAACTCTTTTGATCATTATTTTGGATATGGTGTTTCCTAGGCTTAGTAAACAAGTCATGTGCAAATGTGGTTTGAATTCTTGTTTTGAAGTCTGTTGCTTACATTCCGAGAAATCTCTTTTCTTTATTCACTTCATGAATATGCTTTGCTTTGAGTGCTTTATATCTATTTGGCTATCTGCTTATATTGTAACATCTCTATTTTTCAGGATGTCAGACAAAGGAAAAGCTATAGCCACTACTTCCAAAAAGAGAAAGCGCTCTAAGACCTCTACCGCTTCACCTTATGCAAACTATGCTAAGAATCCCCTGAATGAAAAGGATAAGGAAAATCAGCTGCTGCCACCCACTGACCCAATCAAATTCCCAAACCTCTACTGTGAGCTCTGCTTCTCTGACTTCCAGAAGAAGAATCTAAACATTGAGAAGAAACTGCTCCTTCCCAATGATGTGAGGCGTGTGACGAGCGGATAATTTATACGTTTTTTGGCATTGTTTTTACATAGTTTTTAGTATGATTTAGTTAGTTTTTAGTATATTTTTATTAGTTTTTAAATAAAAATCATATTTCTGGACTTTACTATGAGTTGGTGTATTTTTTTGTGATTTCAGGTATTTTCTGGCTGAAATTGAGGGACTAGAGCAAAAATCAGATTCAGAGGTTGAAGAAGGACTGCAGATGCTGTTGGATTCTGACCTCCCTGCAGTCAAAGGGAATTTTCTGGAGATACAGAACTCCAAATGGCACGCTCTCAATTGCGTTGGAAAGTAGACATCTAGGGCTTTCCAGCAATATATAATAGTCCATACTTTGCCCGAGTTTAGATGATGCAAACTGGTGTTCAACGCCAGTTCCATGTTGCATTCTGGAGTTAAACGCCAGAAACAGGTTGCAAAGTGGAGTTAAACGCCAGAAACAGGTTACAAACTGGCGTTCAACTCCAAGAGAAGCCTCTACATGTGTAAAACTCAATGCTCAGCCCAAGCACACACCAAGTGGGCCCCAGAAGTGGATTTTTGCATCATTTACTCATTTCTGTAAACCCTAGTAACTAGTTTAGTATAAATAGGACTTTTTACTATTGTATTTACATCTTCGGATCAATCTTTGATCAGTTTTATGCTATCTTAGACCTTTACGGGGGCTGGCCACTCGGCCATGCCTGGACATTGTTCTTATGTATTTTCAACGGTAGAGTTTCTACAGACCATAGATTAAGGTGTGGAGCTCTGCTGTTCCTCGTGAATTAATACAAAGTACTATCGTTTTTCTGTTCAATTCAAGCTTATTCCAATTCTAAGATATTCATTCGCACTTCAATATGAATGTGATGATCGTGACAGTCATCATCATTTCCAACCTATGAATGCGTGCCTAACAACCACTTCCGTTCTACCTTAGATTGAGTGAATATCTCTAGGATTCCTTAATCAGAGTCTTCATGGAAAAAGTTAGAATCCATGGACGGCCATTTTTGAGATCCGAAAAGTCTAAACCTTGTCTGTGGTATTCCGAGTAGGATCTGGGAAGGGATGGCTACGACGAGCTTCAAACTCGCGAGTGCTGGGCGTAGTGACAGACGCAAAAGGATCAATGGATCCTATTCCAGTATGATCGAGAACCGACCGATGATTAGCCATGCAGTGACAGCGCATTGGACCATTTTCACTGAGAGGACAGGATGTAGCCATTGACAACGGTGACGCCAAACATACAGCTTGCCATAGAAAGGAGTATGAATGATTGGATGAAGACAATAGGAAAGCATAGGTTCAGGAGGAACGAACGCATCTCTATACGCTTATCTGAAATTCTCACCAATGAATTACATAAGTATCTCTATCTTTAATTTATGTTTTATTTATATTTTAATCATATTTTAATTATCAGATATCCATAACCATATGAATCTGTCTGACTAAGATTTTTAAGATGACCATAGCTTGCTTGAAGCCGACAATCTCCATGGGATCGACCCTTACTCACGTAAGGTTTATTACTTGGACGACCCAGTGCACTTGCTGGTTAGTTGTGTGAAGTTGTTACAAAGTGTGATTCACGTTTGAGAGCACCAAGTCTTTGGTGCCATTGTTGATGATCGCAATTTTGTGCACCAAGTTTTTGGCGCCGTTGCCGGGGAATGAACCGTCACGATTTCTGCGCACCAAGTTTTTGGCGCCGTTGTCGGGGATTGTTCGAGTTTGGACAACTGACGGTTCATCTTGTTGCTCAGATTAGGTAATTTTATTTTATTTTTAAGCTTTTTATTTCTTATTTTCGAAAATAATACAAAAAAAAAAACCAAAAAAATTTACAAAATCATAAAATCAAAAATAATTTGATGTTTCTTGTTTGAGTCTAGTGTCTAATTGTAAGTTTGGTGTCAATTGCATGCTTTTAACTTTTCTTAAATTTTTGAAGAACACATGCATTGAGTTTCTTTCTTGTTCTTCATGATCTTCAAGTTGTTCTTGACAAGTCTTCTTGTTTGATCTTCATATTTTCTTGTTTTGTGTCTTTTCTTGTTTTTCATATGCATTTTCAATTTCTTAGTGTCTGAATATTAAAAATTTCTAAGTTTGGTGTCTTGCATGTTTTCTTTTATTGAAAATTTTTCAAAAATACATACTTGATGTTCATCATGATCTTCAAAGTGTTATTGGTGTTCATCTTTGCATTCAAAGTGTTCTTGCATGTTTCCTTTGTTTAGATCCAAAATTTTTATATCTTGAGTCCTTTTGATGTTTTTCTCTTTCTTTATTAAAATTGAAAAATAAAAAAATATATTTCCCTTTTTCACTCATAAATTTTCAAAAATTTGAGTTGACTTTTTCAAAACTTTTTAAAATTTAGTTGTTTCTTATGAGTCAAATCAAATTTTCAATTTAAAAATTCTATCTTTTTCAAATCTTTTTCAAAAATAAAATCTTTTTCAATTTTTTCTTCATATTTTCGAAAACTTTATGATTGATTTTCAAAATCTTTACTAACAATTAATGTGATTGATTCAAAATTTTTAAGTTTGTTACTTGCCTAATAAGAAAGGTTCAATCTTTAAACTCTAGAATCATATCTTTTTAGTTTCTTGTTAGTCAAGTAATCAACTTTGATTTCAAAATTCAAATCTTTTCAAATTTCTTTTTCAAATCTTTTTCAAATTAAGTTTCAGTCATATCTTTTTCAAAATCAATTTCAAAATCTTTTCTAACTTCTTATCTTTTCAAAAATTGATTTTCAAATCTTTTTCAAACTAATCCTATCTTTTTGTTTGATTCTTATCTTTTTTTTCAAAACTACCTAACTAATTCTATCTCTAATTTTTAAAAATCACCTTCATCTTTTTCAAAATTCCTTTTTAAATTAACTAATTATTTAAATTTAATTTAATTTGGTTTAATTTTTCCTTTCTTAATTTTCAAATTTTTAATTTTAATTCTAATTAAAAAAAAACAAAAATACTTTTATTTTATTTTATCTAATTTTCGAAAATTCTTCTCCCTCACCTCCTTCTATTTATTTATTTATTTACTAACACCCCTCTTCATCTAAGAATTCGAACCTACTCCTCACCCTTGTGTTTGGATTCTCCTTCTTCTATTTATATCTTCTTCTACTCACATAAAGGAATCTCTATAGTGTGACATAGAGGATTCCATATTTTCTATTCTCTTCTTTTTCATATGAGCAGGAACAAGGATAAGGACGTTCTTGTTGAAGCTGATCCCGAACCTGAAAGAACTCTGAAGAGGAAGCTAAGGGAAGCTAAAGCACAACTCTCTGGCGAAAATCTGACAGAAATTTTCAAAAAAGAAGGAGACATGGCCGAAAATAATAACAATACAAGGAAGATGCTTGGTGACTTTACTGCACCTAATTCCAATTTACATGGAAGAAGCATCTCAATCCCTGCCATTGGAGCAAACAATTTTGAGCTGAAACCTCAACTGGTTTCTCTGATGCAACAGAATTGCAAGTTTTATGGACTTCCATCTGAAGATCCCTTTCAGTTCTTAACTGAATTCTTGCAGATCTGTGATACTCTTAAGACCAATGGGGTTGATCCCGAGGTCTACAGGCTCATGCTTTTCCCGTTTGCTGTAAGAGACAGAGCTAGAATATGGTTGGACTCTCAACCTAAGGATAGCCTGAACTCTTGGGATAAGCTGGTCACGGCTTTCTTAGCCAAGTTCTTTCCTCCTCAAAAGCTTAGTAAGCTTAGAGTGGATGTTCAAACCTTCAGACAGAAAGAAGGTGAATCCCTCTATGAAGCTTGGGAGAGATACAAGGAACTGACCAAGAAGTGTCCTTTTGACATGCTTTTAGAATGGACCATCCTGGATATATTCTATGATGGTCTGTCTGAATCATCTAAAATGTCATTGGACCATTCTGTAGGTGGATCCATTCACCTAAAGAAAACGCCTGCAGAAGCTCAAGAACTCATTGACATGGTTGCTAATAACCAGTTCATGTACACTTCTAAGAGGAATCCTGTAAGTAATGGGACGCCTCAAAGGAAGGGAGTTCTTGAAATTGATACTCTAAATGCCATATTGGCCCAGAATAAAATATTGACTCAACAAGTCAATATGATCTTTCAGAGTCTGAATGGATTGAAGGAATCATCCAACAGTACTAAAGAGGCATCTTCTGAAGAAGAAGCTTATGATCCTGAGAACCCTGCAATAGCAGAGGTGAATTACATGGGTGAACCCTATGGAAACACCTATAATCCCTCATGGAGAAATCATCCAAATTTCTCATGGAAGGATCAATGGAGGCACAAGTGGGCCAGCTGAGTAAAAGAGTCACTGAAATCCCTCCAAGTACTCTCCCAAGCAATACAGAAGAGAATCCAAAGAGAGAGTGCAAGGCCATAGCCTTACATGGTGTGGCCGAACCCAAAGAGGAAGAGGAGGACGTGAATCCTAGTGAGGAAGACCTCGTGGGACATTCAGTGACCAATAAGGAGTATCCCTTTGAGGAACCAAAGGAATCTGAGGCTCATCTAGAGACCATAGAGATTCCATTGAACCTCCTTTTACCCTTCATGAGCTCTGATGAGTATTCTTCCTTTGAAAAGGATGAAGACATTACTAAAGAGCAAGTTGTCAAATACCTTGGTGCAATCATGAAGCTAAATGCCAAGCTATTTGGTAATGAGACTTGGGAAGATGAAACTCCCTTGCTCACCAATGAACTAAATGCATTGGATAGGTAGAAATTGCCTCAGAAGAAATAGGATCCTGGAAAGCTCTTAATATCTTGTACCATAGGCACCATGGACTTTGAGAAAGCTCTATGTGACCTTGGGTCAGGGATAAACCTCATGCCACTCTCTGTAATGGAGAAATTAGGAATCTTTGAGGTGCAAGCTGCCAGAATCTCAGTAAAGATGGCAGACAACTCAAGAAAACAGGCTTATGGACAAGTAGAGGACGTGTTAGTAAAGGTTGAAGGCCTTTACATCCCTGCTAATTTCATAATCCTAGACACTGGGAATGATGAGGATGAATCCATCATCCTTGGAAGACCCTTCCTAGCCATAGCAAGAGCTGTGATTGATGTGGACAGAGGAGAGTTGGTCCTTCAACTGAATGAGGACTACCTTGTATTTAAAACTCAAGGTTCTCTTTCTGTAACCATGGAGAGGAAGCATGAAAAGCTTCTCTCACTGCAGAGTCAACCAAAGCCCCCACAGTCAAACTCTAAGTTTGGTGTTGGGAGGTTTCAACCTTGCTCTGATTATCTGTGAGGCTCCATGAGAGCTCACTGTCAAGCTATTGACATTAAAGAAGCGCTTGTTGGGAGGAAACCCAATGTTATTTAATCATATCTATTTTATTTTGTTTTTGTTATTTCGTATTTTATTAGGTTGATGATTATGTGAAGTCACAAAAACTACTGAAAAATCAAAAACAGAATGAAAAACAGTATTGAAAACAGCACACCCTGGAGGAGAGCAGTCTGGCGTTTAAACGCCAAAAACAAGCATCTGTCTGGCGTTTAACGTCAGAAACAGGCACCAAGCTGGTGTTTAACGCCAGAAACAAGCATCTGCCTGGCGTTAAACGCCAGAAATAGGCTACATTTGGGCGTTTAACGCCAGAAACAAGCAGCAATCTGGCGTTAAACGCCAAGACTGCACAGCAAGGGTGTTTTACACGCCTAATTGGAGAAGGGATGTTAAGTCCTTAACCCCACTTGATCTGTGGACCCCACAAGATCCCCTCAGGATCTGTAGACCCCACAGGATCCCCTCAGGATCTGTGGACCCCACAGGATCTCCACATCTTCTTCTCTCCTCTTCACACCTTTTCATAACTCTCTTCCCCAAATACCCTTCCCCAATCACCTTAATCACTCTTTTCCATCACATCTTTACCACTCACATCCATCATCTCTTCCCCATAAACCCCACCTACCCTCAAAATTCAAACTATTTTCCCTCCCAAACCCAACCCTAATGGCCGAACCCTAACCCTCCCCACACTCCTATATAAACCCATCATTCCTTCTTCATTTTCACACAACACAACCCTCTCTTCTTTCCCTTGGCCGAATACACCCCTCTCTCCCTCTCCTCCATTTCTCTTCTTCTTCTTCTCCTTCTTTCTTTTTTCTTTTGCTTGGGGACGAGCAAACATTTTATGTTTGGTGTGGTAAAAGCATAGCTTTTTATTTTTTCATAACCATTTATGGCACCTAAGGCCAGAGAAACCTCTAGAAAGAGGAAAGGGAAGGCAATTGCTTCCACTTCTGAGTCATGGGAGATGAAAGTTGTGGCCAAGAAGAAAGTGATCCATGAGGTTCCTTTCAAGCTCAAAAAGAATGAGTATCTGGAGATCCAACTTGAGATCCAAAGAAGAGGTTGGGAAGCTCTCACCAACCCCATTCAACAAGTTGGGATCCTAATGGCTCAAGAGTTCTATGCAAATGCATGGATCACTAGGAACCAAGATCAAAGTGTGAACCCGAATCCAAAGCATTGGCTCACTATGGTTCGGGGGAAATACTTAGACTTCAGTCCGGAAAATGTAAGGCTAGCGTTCAACTTGCCAATGATGGAAGAGAACGCACGCCCCTACACAAGAAGGGTCAACTTTGATCAAAGGTTGGACCAAGTCCTCATAGACATATGTGAGGAAGGAGCTCAATGGAAAATTGACTCAAGAGGCAAGCCGGTTCAATTAAGAAGGCATGACCTCAAACCAGTGGCTAGGGGATGGCTAGAGTTCATTCAATGCTCAATCATTCCTACTCATAACCGGTCTGAAGTTACTATAGACCGGGCAATCATGATCCATAGTATCATGATTAGAGAGGAGGTGGAGGTTCATGAGATTATACCTCAAGAACTCTACAAGGTAGCTGACAAGTCCTCTACTTTGGCAAGGTTAGCCTTTCCTCACCTCATTTGCCACCTCTGCAAATCGGCTGGAGTTGACATAGAGGGAGACATCCTCATTGAAGAGGACAAGCCCATCACTAAGAAAATGATGGAGCAAACAAGAGATCATGGACCTCAACATGAGCATGAGGAAACTCCTCACTATGAAATCCCTGAGATGCCTCAAGGGATGCACTTTCCTCCACAAAACTATTGGGAGCAAATCAACACTTCCCTAGGAGAATTAAGCTCCAACATGGGACAACTAAGGATGGAGCACCAAGAGCATTCCATCATCCTCCATGAAATTAGAGAAGATCAAAGAGCTATAAGGAACGAGCAACAAAGACAAGGAAGAGACATAGAAGAGCTCAAAAGCACCATTGGTTCTTCAAGAAGAGGAAGACGCCACCCTCATTAAGGTTGACTCATTCCTTAATCTCCTTGTCTATTTATTTTACTGTTTTTCGATTTTTGAGCTTTATGTTTTATTTATGTTTGTGTCTTTACTATATGATCACTAGTGTCTAAGTGTCTATTCCATAAAGTTATGAATGTCCTATGAATCCATCACCTCTCTTAAATGAAAAAATGTTCTAAAAACAAAAGAACATGAAGTACATGGTTTCGAATTCATCCTTGAAACTAGTTTAATTATTTTGATGTGGTGACAATACTTTTTGTTTTCTAAATGAATGCTTGAACAGTGCATATGTCTTTTGAATTTGATGGTTATGAATGTTAAATATGTTGGCTCTTGAAGAATAAGGAAAAAGGAGAAATGTTATTTGATAATCTGAAAAATCATAAAAATGATTCTTGAAGCAAGAAAAAGCAGTGAATACAAAAGCTTGCAGAAAAAAAAATAGCGAAAAAAAAGAGAGAAAGAAAAAGAAAAAGCAAGCAGAAAAAGCCAAAAGCTCTTTAAACCAAAAGGCAAGAGCAAAAAGCCAATAGCCCTTAAAACCAAAAGGCAAGGGTAAATAAAAAGGATCCAAGGCTTTGAGCATCAGTGGATAGGAGGGCCTAAAGGAATAAAATCCTGGCCTAAGCGGCTAAACCAAGCTGTCCCTAATCATGTGCTTGTGGCGTGAAGGTGTCAAGTGAAAACTTGAGACTGAGCGGTTAAAGTCAAGATCCAAAGCAAAAAAAAAAAAAGAGTGTGCTTAAGAACCCTGGACACCTCTAATTGGGGACTTTAGCAAAGCTGAGTCACAATCTGAAAAGGTTCACCCAGTTATGTGTCTGTGGCATTTATATATCTGGTGGTAATACTAGAAAACAAAGTGCTTAGGGCCACGGCCAAGACTCATAAAGTAGCTGTGTTCAAGAATCAACATACTAAACTAGGAGAATCAATAACACTATCTGAACTCTGAGTTCCTATAGATGCCAATCATTTTGAACTTCAATGGATAAAGTGAGATGCCAAAACTATTCAAGAGGCAAAAAGCTACAAGTCCCGCTCATCTGATTGGAGCTAAGTTTCATTGATATTTTGGAATTTATAGTATATTCTCTTCTTTTTATCCTATTTGATTTTTAGTTGCTTGGGGACAAGCAACAATTTAAGTTTGGAGTTGTGATGAGCAGATAATTTATACGCTTTTTGGCATTGTTTTTACATAGTTTTTAGTATGATTTAGTTAGTTTTTAGTATATTTTTATTAGTTTTTAAATAAAAATCACATTTCTGGACTTTACTATGAGTTTGTATATTTTTCTATGATTTCATGTATTTTCTGGCTGAAATTGAGGGACTTGAGCAAAAATCAGATTCAGAGGTTGAAGAAGGACTGCAGATGCTGTTGGATTCTGACCTCCCTGCACTTAAAGTGGATTTTCTGGAGCTACAAAACTCCAAATGGCACGCTCTAAATTGCGTTGGAAAGTAGACATCCAGGGCTTTCCAGCAATATATAATGGTCCATACTTTACCCGAGATTAGATGAAGCAAACTGGCGTTTAACGCCAGTTCCATGTTGCATTCTGGAGTTAAACGCCAGAAACAGGTTGCAAAGTGGAGTTAAATGCCAGAAACAGGTTACAAACTAGCGTTCAACTCCAAGATAAGCCTCTACACGTGTAAAGCTCAATGCTCAGCCCAAGCACACACCAAGTGGGCCCCAGAAGTGGATTTCTGCATCATTTACTCATTTCTGTAAACCCTAGTAACTAGTTTAGTATAAATAGGACTTTTTACTATTGTATTTACATCTTTGAATCAATCTTTGATCAGTTTTATGCTATCTTAGACCTTTATGGGGGCTGGCCACTCGGCCATGCCTGGACATTGTTCTTATGTATTTTCAACGGTAGAGTTTCTACACACCATAGATTAAGGTGTGGAGCTCTGCTGTTCCTCATGAATTAATACAAAGTACTATCATTTTTCTGTTCAATTCAAGCTTATTCCGATTCTAAGATATTCATTCGCACTTTAATATGAATGTGATGATCATGACAGTCATCATCATTCCCAACCTATGAACGCGTGCCTGACAACCACTTCCGTTCTACCTTAGATTGAATGAATATCTCTAGGATTCCTTAATCAGAGTCTTCGTGGTATAAGTTAGAATCCATGGACGGCCATTCTTGAGATCCGGAAAGTCTAAACCTTGTCTGTGGTATTCCGAGTAGGATCTGCGAAGGGATGGCTGCGACGAGCTTCAAACTCGCGAGTGCTGGGCGTAGTGACAGACGCAAAAGGATCATTGGATCCTATTCCAGTATGATCGAGAACAGACAGATGATTAGCCATACAGTGACAGCGCATTGGACCATTTTCACTGAGAGGATAGGATGTAGCCATTGACAACGGTGACGCCTAATATACAGCTTGCCATAGAAAGGAGTATGAATGATTGGATGAAGACAATAGGAAAGCAGAGGTTTAGGAGGAACGAACGCATCTCTATACGCTTATCTGAAATTCTCACCAATGAATTACATAAGTATCTCTATCTTTAATTTATGTTTTATTTATATTTTAATAATATTTTAATTATCAAATATCCATAACCATATGAATCTGCCTGACTGAGATTTGCAAGATGACAATAGCTTGCTTCAAGCCGACAATCTTCGTAGGATCAACCCTTACTCATGTATGGTTTATTACTTGGACGACCCAGTGCACTTGCTGGTTAGTTGTGCGAAGTTGTGACAAAGTGTGATTCACATTTGAGAGCACCAAGTCTTCGGCGCTATTGTTGATGATCGCAATTTCTTGCACCAAATTTTTGGCGCCGTTGCCGGAGAATGAACTGTCACGATTTTTGCGCACCAGTGTGCCATTAACACCCGCATTCTGGAGTTAGGATTGGACTTTGTTGACAGAGATTTGGGGAGGGTGAACACTTCATGGGTGAGAGAATTTTATTGCAACTTCTTCCGAGCCATTCTTGATTCAGTTCAGTTGCGAGGTAGAGAGATTATGATCACTGAGGCTGCTATTGGGGATGCACTGCTTTGCCACCATCGTCCTGATGACACCTGCGCTTATAAGCAGGCAAAGATAGCCATCCACTGCATGACATTTGATTATGAGGCGCTTAAGCGCGTGATTGCTACACCTGACGCCCCCTAGGTGATGGATTCTGGGAACAAGAAACCCAAGGGGATGCGTTTCACATATCTGTCGAGGGAGGCTAGGACTTGGCAGCATATCTTCGCCCACTATGTCTTCTCCACCACTCACTTCTCAGAGATTCCGATGGATATGCTAGTTTTGATTGGGTGTGTGATGGAGGGGAAGGAGGTGAACTTCCCCAGGCTGATCAGGGAGAGTATGTGGCGCACCCATATCCGTGGTCTCTTGCCATTCCCTACTCTGGTCACTAGCATGATCGAGATGGCTGATGTTCCGTGGGAGGATGATGACGACAAGAAGGAGGTTACCATTCCATGGGGTGGGTGGGTGCATGAGAAGCCCCCACCCAAACACCGTTCCCGAGCCATAGCAGTGGAGGAGGCAGCTCAGCCCTCGTCATCAGCAGCAGCAGCAGGACCCCCCTTTACTTCAGCAGCCGCAGCATCCTTACCACCACCACCAGCACCGGAGCCGACTTACCTGTTGGTGCAGCACCTACTTCGCTTCATGGAGCGCCTCGAGCATCGTATCATGCGACGTCTCGACCGCATCGACCAGGTGTTTTTATCACAGGGCATCGAGCTACTGCCGCTCCCAGACTCTCCCGCTTCCGACGAGTAGGATCAGGAGGAGGAGCTGACTGAGGAGTCGACTCATCAGGATGCACCTCCAGAGACGCAGGTCACCACTGAGGTTCAGCACCCTTCTGAGGTTCAACAGGACCCTCCACATCCAGTACCTGAGCCACAGCCCGGCGTGATTGTTGACCTCCATCCCGAGCTTTAGCAGTAGCATCGAGGACGATGCTTGATTCTAAAGTGTGGGAAGGTCACCGTTCATGACCGGTGTTTACATATATGTGGTGAACTTTCAGACATCTATTTCTATTTTCTGCTACTCTATTTTATTTTGCACTTTATGTTTTAGATCATTTTGGGATTACTGTACGTATTTGCTATTGTGGATACCCTTATTTTGGTAGTTGCATATATATATATATATATGTGTGTGTGTGTGTGTGTGTGTGTGTGTTTTGCATCTTGGCTTTGATTGTGATTAGGAAAGTGTTTTGGATTGATAAAATCTAGTTGACCCTTTTTATATAAGAATTGTGTTTTGATTGAAAAAGAGGTAAATAGTGTGGCAAAATCGTGATCGTTCATTCCTTGGTAACGGCGCTAAAAACTTAATACGCACGTTCATAATTTTAGTTCTTTGTCATAACTTCGCACAACTAACCAGCAAGTGCACTGGGTCGTCCAAGTAATAAACCTTACGTGAGTAAGGGTCGATCCCACGGAGATTGTCGGCTTGAAGCAAGCTATGGTCACCTTGTAAATCTCAGTCAGGCGGATTCAAATGGTTATGGTGAATTGATAATTAAAATATAATTAAAATATAATTAAAATATAATTAAAATATAATTAAAATATAATTAAAATATAATTAAAATATAATTAAAATATAATTAAAATATAAATAGGATAGAGATACTTATGTAATTCATTGGTGAGAATTTCAGATAAGCGTATAGAGATGCTTTTGTTCCTCCTGAACCTCTGCTTTCCTGCTGTCTTCATCCAATCATTCATACTTCTTTCTATGGCAAGCTTATGTTGGGCATCACCGTTGTCAATGGCTACATCCCGTCCTCTCAGTGAAAATGGTCCAAAATGCGCTGTCACCGCACGGCTAATCATCTGTCGGTCCTCGATCATACTGGAATAGGATTCAGTAATCCTTTTACGTCTGTTACTACGCCCAGCACTCGCGAGTTTGAAGCTCCTCACAGCCATTGCTTCCCAGATCCTACTTGGAATACCACAGACAAGGTTTAGACTTTTCGGATCTCAAGAATGGCTGCCAATAATTCTAGCCTATACCACGAAGACTCTGATCTCACGGAATGGAAGGCTCGGTTGTCAGGCGAGGCAACCATGCGTCATGAACCAGGAGGCTAAGAGATACGCACTCAAGCTATTGCAAGTAGAACGGAAGTGGTTGTCAGACACGCGTTCATAGGTGAGAATGATGATGAGTGTCACGGATCATCATCTTTCTTAGGTTGAAGAACAAGTGTATATCTTAGATAAGAAATAGGCTTAAGTTGAATAGAAAAAAATAGTACTTTGCATTAATTCATGAGGAACAGCAGAGCTCCACACCTTAATCTATGGTGTGTAGAAACTCTACCGTTGAAAATACATAAGTGATGAAGGTTCAGGCATGGCTGAATGGCCAGCCCCCATAAAGGTCTAAGATCGCATAAAACTAATCAAAGAACTCTCTAAAGATGATAGTAAAAAGTTCTATTTATACTAAACTAGTTACTAGGGTAACAAAAATCAGTAAATGATGCAGAAATTCACTTCCGGGCCCACTTGGTGGTGCTTGGGCTGAGCATTGAAGCTTTCACGTGTAGAGGTCTTCCTTTGAGTTAAACACCAGTTTGTAACCTGTTTCTGGCGTTTAACTCTGCTTTGCAACCTGTTTCTGGCGTTTAACTCCAGAATAGGGCAGAGAGCTGGCGTTGAACGCCAGTTTGCGTCGTCTAAACTCGAGCAAAGTATGGACTATTATATATTGCTGGAAAGCCCTAAATGTCTACTTTCCAACGCAATTAAGAGTGCGCCATTTATACTCTTGTAGCTCCAGAAAATCCACTTTGAGTACAGGGATGTCAGAATCCAACAGCATCTGCAGTCCTTCTTCAACCTCTGAATCTGATTTTTGCTCAAGTCCCTCAATTTCAGCCAGAAAATACCTGAAATCACAGAAAAATACACAAACTCATAGTAAAGTCCAGAAATGTGATTTTTAATTAAAAACTAATAAAAATATATTAAAAACTAATCAAATCATACTAAAAACTATGTAAAAATAATGCCAAAAAGCGTATAAATTATCCGCTCATCACAACACCAAACTTAAATTGTTGCTTGTCCCCAAGCAACTGAAAATCAAATAGGATAAAAAGAAGAGAATATACTATAAATTCCAAAATATCAAAGAAACTTAGCTCCAATCATATGAGCGGGACTAGTAGCTTTTTGCCTCTTGAATAGTTTTGGCATCTCACTTTATCCATTGAGGTTCAGAATGATTGGCATCTATAGGAACTCAGAATTCAGATAGTGTTATTGATTCTCCTAGTTCAGTGTGTTGATTCTTGAACACAGCTACTTTATGAGTCTTGGCCATGGCCCTAAGCACTTTGTTTTCCAGTATTACCACCGGATACATAAATGCCACAGACACATAACTGGGTGAACCTTTTCAGATTGTGACTCAGCTTTGCTAAAGTCCCCAATTAGAGGTGTCCAAGGTTCTTAAGCACACTCTTCTTTTGCTTTGGACCTCAACTTTAACCGCTCAGTCTCAAATTTTCACTTGACACCTTCATGCCACAAGCACATGGTTAGGGACAGCTTGGTTTAGCCGCTTAGGCCAGGATTTTATTCCTTTGTACCCTCCTATCCACTGATGCTCAAAGCCTTGGATCCTTTTTATTACACTTGCCTTTTGGTTTTAAGGGTTATTGGCTTTTTGCTCTTGCCTTTTGGTTTAAAGAGCTTTTGGCTTTTTCTGCTTGCTTTTTCTTTTTCTTTCTCTTTTTTTTCTTTTTTTTCGCCATTTTTTCTTCTCTTTTTTTTCTGCAAGCTTTGTTCTTCACTGCTTTTTCTTGCTTCAAGAATCAATTTTATGATTTTTCAGATTATCAAATAACATGTCTCCTTTTTCATCATTCTTTCAAGAGCTAACATATTTAACATTCATAAACCACAATATCAAAAGACATATGCACTGTTCAAGCATTCATTCAGAAAACAAAAAGTATTGTCACCACATCAAAATAATTAAACTAGTTTTAAGGATGAATTCAAAATTATGTACTTCTTGTTCTTTTGTTTTTAGAATAGTTTTCATTTAAGAGAGGTGATGGATTCATAGGACATTCATAGCTTTAAGAGATAGACATTTAAACACTAATGATCATGTAATAAGACACAAATATAAATAAAACATAAAGCAAAATTTTCAAAAAATAGAAAATAAAGAACAAGGAAATTAAGGAACGGGTTCACCTTAGTGATGGCGGCTAGTTCTTCCTCTTGAAGATCTTATGGAGTGCTTTAGCTCTTCAATGTCTCTTCCTTGCCTTTGTTGCTCCTCCCTCATATCTCTTTGATCTTCTCTAATTTTATGGAGGAGGATGGAATGCTCTTAGTGCTCCACCCTTAGTTGTCCCATGTTAGAACTTAATTCTCCTAGGGGAGTGTTAATTTGCTCCCAATAGTTTTGTGGAGGAAAGTGCATGCCTTAAGGCATCTCAGGGATTTCATGATGAGGAATTTCCTCATTCTCTTGTTGAGATCCATGAGTGGGCTCTCTTGTTTGCTCCATCCTTTTCTTAGTGATGGGCTTTTGAGATGAATCTCTCTATCTCCCATGACTCAGAGGTGGAAGCAATTGCCTTCCCTTTCCTCTTTCTAGAGGTTTTTCCGGCCTTAGATGCCATAAATGGTTATGGAAAAAATAATGTGAATGGTTTGGCCAAGGGGGTTTTAGGTGGTTATCATGTGTGAAAAGGAAAGACTGATGGTTTGAATTTGAGTGGGTGGGTGTAGGTGGGTTGTATGATGGTTTTGGAGGAGAAATGGAGGTGATTGGTGGAGGTTATTTTGGGGAAGAGTATTATGGAAAGGTGTGAGGAGGAGAGGAGAAGAGGTGTGGTAGGTGGGGGATCCTGTGGGGTCCACAGATCCAGTGGGGTCAAGGATTTAGCATTCCTGCTCTAATTAGGCGTGCAAAATGCCCTCAGAGTGCATGTCTGGCGTTAAACGCCAGCTTGCTGCTTGTTTCTGGGGTTTAACGCCACTTCCATGCTCTGTTCTGGCGTTAAACGCTAGTCTGGTGCTTGTTTCTGGCGTTTAACACCAGCTTGTGTCTGGCGTTAAACGCCAGCTTGCTGCTTGTTTCTGGTGTTTAACGCCACTTCCATGCTCTGTTCTGGCGTTAAACGCTAGTCTGGTGCTTGTTTCTGGCGTTTAACACCAGCTTGATGCTTCTTTCTGGCGTTAAACGCTAGTAAGTTATTCCTCCAGGGTGAGCTATTTTTTCTGCTATTTTTCATTCTTTTTTTTATTTTTCAGTAGTTTTTGTGACTTCACATGATCATCAACCTAAAGAAAACATAAAATAACAATGGAAAATAAATAGATATAATCAAATAACATTGGGTTGCCTCCCAACAAGCGCTTCTTTAAAGTCAATAGCTTGACAGTGAGCTCTCATGGAGCCTCATAGATGTTCAGAGCATTGTTGGGACCTCCCAACACCAAACTTAGAGTTTGAATGTGGGGGTTCAACACCAAACTTAGAGTTTGGTTGTGGCCTCCCAACACCAAACTTAGAGTTTGACTGTGGGGGCTTTGGTTGACTCTGTAGTGAGAGAAGCTTTTCATGCTTCCTCTCCATGGTTACAGAAAGAGAACCTTGAGTTTTAAATACAAGGTAGTCCTCATTCAGTTGAAGGACCAACTCTCCTCTATCCACATCAATCACAGCTCTTGTTGTGGCTAGGAAGGGTCTTCCAAGGATGATGGATTCATCCTCATCCTTCCCAGTGTCTAGGATTATGAAATTAATAGGGATGTAAAGGCCTTTAACCTTTACTAACACGTCCTCTACTAGTCCATAAGCCTATTTTCTTGAGTTGTCTGCCATCTCTAAAGAGATTATGGCAGCTTGCACCTCAAAAATCCCAGGTTTCTCCATTATAGAGAGTGGCATTAAGTTTATTCCTGACCATAGGTCACACAGAGCCTTCTCAAAGGTTATGGTGCCTATGTTACAGGGAATTAGGAATTTACCAGGATCCTATTTCTTTTGAGGTAATTTCTGCCTATCCAATGCATTCAGTTCATTGGTGAGCAAGGGAGGTTCATCTTCCCAAGTCTCATTACCAAATAATTTGGCATTCAGCTTCATGATTGCACCAAGGTACTTAGCAACTTGCTCTTCAGTAATGTCTTCATCATTTTCAGAGGAAGAATACTCATCAGAGCTCATGAAAGGCAGAAGCAAGTTGAATGGAATCTCTATGGTCTCTGTATGAGCCTCAGATTCCTTCAGGTCCTCATTGAGGAACCCCTTGTTGGTCACTGAACATCCCAGGAGGTCTTCCTCACTAGGATTCACGTCCTTCTCCTCCTCTTTGGGTTCGGCCACACCAAGTAAGGTAACAGCCTTGCACTCTCTTTTTGGATTCTCTTCTGTATTGCTTGGGAGAGTACTAGGAGGAGTTTCAGTGACCCTTTTACTCAGCTGGCCTACTTGTGCCTCCAAATTTCTAATGGAGGACCTTGTTTCATTCATGAAACTTAAAGTGGCATTAGATAGATCAGAGACTATATTTGCTAAGCTAGATAGATTCTGCTCAGAATTCTCTGTCTGTTGCTGAGTGGATGATGGAAAATGCTTGCTATTGCTAAACCTGTTTCTTCCACCATTATTAAAGCCTTGTTGAGACTTTTGTTGATACTTCCATGAGAAATTTGGATGATTTCTCCATGAGGGATTATAGGTATTTCCATAGGGTTCCCCCATGTGATTCACCTCTGCTATTGCAGGGTTCTCAGGATCATAAGCTTCTTCTTCAGAAGATGCCTCTTGAGTACTGTTGGATGCAGCTTGCAATCCATTCAGACTCTGAGAAATCATATTGACTTGCTGAGTCAATATTTTATGCTGAGCCAATATGGCATTCAGAGTATCAATGCGTCCCATTACTCACAGGATTCCTTTCAGAAGTGTACATGAACTGGTTATTTGCAACCATGTCAATGAGTTCCTGAGCTTCTGCAGGCGTTTTCTTTAGGTGAATGGATCCATCTGTAGAATGGTCCAATGACATCTTAGATAATTCAGACAGACCATCATAGAATATATCCAGGATGGTCCATTCTGAAAGCATGTCAGAAGGACACTTTTTGGTCAGTTGCTTATATCTCTCCCAAGCTTCATAGAGGGATTCACCTTCTTTTTGTCTGAAGGTTTGAACATCCACTCTTAGCCCTCTAAGCTTTTGAGGATGAAAGAACTTGGCTAAGAAAACCATGACCAGCTTATCCCAAGAGTTCAGGCTATCTTTAGGTTGAGAGTCTAACCATATTCTAGCTCTGTCTCTTACAGCAAACGGGAAAAGTATAAGCCTGTAAACCTCGGAGTCAACCCCATTGGTCTTAACAGTATCACAGATCTGCAAGAATTCAATTAAGAATTGAAAAGGATCTTCTGATGGAAGTCCATGAAACTTGCAGTTCTGTTGCATCAGAGAAACTAATTGAGGCTTTAGCTCAAAATTGTTTGCTCCAATGGCAGGTATTGAGATGCTCCTTCCATGTAAATTGGAATTTGGTGTATTAAAGTCACCAAGCATCTTCCTTGCATTGTTATTATTTTCGGCCATGTCTCCTTCTTTTTCGAAAATTTCTGTCAGATTTTCCCCAGAGAGTTGTGCTTTATCTTCCCTTAGCTTCCTCTTCAGAGTCCTTTCAGGTTCAGGATCAGCTTCAACAAGAATTTTCTTATCCTTGTTCCTGCTCCTATGAAAAAGAAGAAGAGAAAAAAAATATGGAATCCTCTATGTCACAGTATAGAGATTCTTTTATGTGAGTTGAAGAGAGAGAATTCGAACACAGAAAGAGGGAGAAGGTTCGAATTTTTAAGAAGAAGAGAAGTGTTAATAGATAAATAAATAATTAGAAGGAGGTGAGAGAGAAGAATTTTTGAAAATAATTGAAAAGAAAAGAAGAATATTTTTGTTTTTAATTTAGATTTAAAGTTGAAATTTGAAAATAAAATAAAAAAGAAAAATTAAATTAAATTAAATTAAAATTCAAAACAATTAGTTAATTAAAAAGGAATTTTGAAAAAGAGGAAGGTGATTTTCGAAAGTTAGAGAGAGAGAATTAGTTAGGTAGTTTTGAAAAAGATAAGAATCAAACAAAAAGATAGGATTAATTTGAAAAAGATTTGAAAATCAATTTGAAAAGATAAGAGGTTAGAAAAGATTTTGAAAAAGATGTGATTGAAACTTATTTTGAAAAAGATTTGAAAAAGAAATTTTAAGATATTTGATTTTGAAAATTAAGGTTGATTACTTGACTAACAAGAAACAAAAAGATATGATTTAAAATTTAAAGATTGAGCCTAGAGGCAAGTAACAAACTTTAAAATTTTTGAATCAATCACATTAATTGTTAGTAAAGATGTTAAAATTATGAAACAAAATAAAAAAAGATTTTTGAAAATAAATTTTGAAAATTTCGAAATTATGAAAGAAAAAATGAAAAAGATTTGATTTTTGAAAAAGATTTGAAAAAGATAGAATTTTTAAATTGAAAATTTGATTTGACTCATAAGAAACAACTAAATTTTAAAAAGTTTTGAAAAAGTCAACTCAAATTTTCGAAAATTTATGAGTGAATAAGGGAAAGATATTTTTTTAATTTTTGAATTTTTAATGAAGAAAGAGAAAAACACAAAAAAGACACAAAACATGAGAATTCAAGATCAAAACACACAATGCATGCAAGAACACTTTGAATGTCAAGATGAACACCAAGAACTTATTTTTGAAAAACTTTTAAGAAAAGAGAAACATGCAAGACACCAAACTTAAAAATTTTCAAACTTTAGACACTAACAAATTTAAAATGCATATGAAAAACAAGAAAAGACACAAAACATAAAAATGCAAAGATCAAACAAAGGAAATCATCAAGAACAACTTGAAGATTATGAAGAACACCATGCATGGGTTTTCAAAAATTTTAATGAAATTAAAAAGATGCAATTGACACCAAACTTAAAAATTGCCACTAGACTCAAATAAAAAACATAAAATATTTTTGTTTTATGATTTTATTAATTTTTTTTTGAATTTTTCGAAAATTAAATGGAAAAAGAAAATTAAGGATTTCAAAATTTTTAATGATAATTCCAGGAATCATTCAATGTTAGTCTAAAGCTCCGGTCCAGGAATTAGACATGGCTCACTAGCCAGCCAAGCTTTCAGTGAAAGCTTCGGTCCAAAACACTAGACATGGCCAATGGCCAGCTAAGCTTCAGCAGATACAAATCAGGCATATAACAGCTGATTAGATGAGAGTCCAAAGACTCTTGCCATGATAAGTGGAAGCCTCAGTCCAAAAATTTAGACATGGCTTGATAGCCAGCCAGGCTTCAACAGATCATGAAGAAACTCTAGAATTCATCCTTAAAAATTCTGAAGCCACAGAATAATTTATTTTAAAAATTTTTTTTTTGAAAATTTTTCAAAAATAAAAATAATTAAAACAAAAACTTAAAATTAAAATAAAATTACCTAATCTGAGCAACAAGATGAACCGTCAGTTGTCCAAACTCGAACAATCCCTAGCAACGGCGCCAAAAACTTGGTGTGGCAAAATCGTGATCGTTCATTCCTTGGTAACGGTGCTAACAACTTAATACGCACGTTCATAATTTTAGTTCTTTGTCACAACTTCGCACAACTAACCAGCAAGTGCACTTAGTCGTCCAAGTAATAAACCTTACGTGAGTAAGGGTCGATCCCACGGAGATTGTCGGCTTGAAGCAAGCTATGTTCACCTTGTAAATCTCAGTCAGGCGGATTCAAATGGTTATGGTGAATTGATAATTAAAATATAATTAAAATATAAATAGGATAGAGATACTTATGTAATTCATTGGTGAGAATTTTAGATAAGCGTATAAAGATGCTTTTGTTCCTCCTGAATCTCTGCTTTCCTGCTATCTTCATCCAATCATTCATACTTCTTTCTATGGCAAGCTTATGTTGGGCATCACCGTTGTCAATGGCTACATCCCGTCCTCTCAGTGAAAAAGGTCCAAAATGCGCTGTCACTGCACGGCTAATCATCTGTCGGTCCTCGATCATACTGGAATAGGATTCAGTAATCCTTTTGCGTCTGTCACTACGCCCAGCACTCGCGAGTTTGAAGCTCGTCACAACCATCCCTTCCCAGATCCTACTCAGAATACCATAGACAAGGTTTAGACTTTCCGGATCTCAAGAATGGCTGCCAATAATTCTAGCCTATACCACGAAGACTGTGATCTCATGGAATGGAAAACTCAGTGATGCGGGTGGAAACTGTCTCTCAACAAATTTCCTTCGGCAAGTGTACCGAATTTGTCGTCAAGTAAAACTCATAATAGAGTGAGGTCAAATCCCACAGGGATTGATTGATCAAGCAACTTTAATTAGAAGAATGTTCTAGTTGAGCGAATCCAGAATTTGGGTTGAGAGTTGCAGAAAATAAAATGGCGGGAATGTAAATAACAGAAAAGTAAATGCTAGAATTAAAGGACTGGAAGTAAATGACTGAAAATAAATTGCAGAATTGTAAATGGGAATGGGGGATTTGCTCATAAAAGTAAATGACAGAAATTAAAGAGAATGGGTAAGATCAGAGATGGGGAGTTCATTGGGCTTAGGAGATGTTGCAATTCTCCGGATCAAGTTCATTTTCATCTCTTCCTCAATCAATGCACTCATTGATCTCCTTGGCAATGCTCCACTCTGGTCTTTTGAAACATAAACATAGACCTATTCAGAACTTAAAAGACAGAATTTAAAAAGGGTTCAACTACGAGTAACTACAAATCAAAAGTGCATTCGGACTTCCAGCTTTCAACAATTCTGAGTACAATGGAATTAAGTAACAATACAACCTTCGGGTGATGATTTCTGGTTGCCCTCTCTCTTTGTCATCATCCTAGTTTTTGCTGCCTCGCTTCTTTGGGTGGAGGTGCACCATTTCCTCATAAGATTCCTGCAAGGTTACTGGAAGTTGCTTGTTCCCAAAGCACTTGAGACATAGTTAGCTTGCATGTATGCTGGTGCTTTTTGAACTCAATTTGGTGTGTGAACACCAAACTTAGTTCCTTGCCCAGTGCAAACATTACACATATGCAGAGAACCCCATATCTTGTTGTCAACAAAGTAATGATCACCTATAGTCTAACTACATCTAAGTGGTTTCTCTTGATTGGATGGAGCTAGCAATGTTCTTTTGGAGTGGAGTGTAATTCTAACCAATGTCCTTTGGTGGAATACCAAACTTAGAATTACACCATCACTCTTGGATTGTTCTGGTGTGGAACACCAAACTTAGCTCCTTACAATACAGGGAAAACGACTTGTGATTTTTTTATTGAAATAAAGATGAAAGTGAAACTACCTGAGGTTGGGTTGCCTCCCAACAGAGCGCTCTTTTATCGTCGCTAGCTCGACGAGTCCTTAATTACTTGAGATGGTACTTTACTCTGGGGTTTTCCCCCATGTTGCCCAGATAATGCTTGAGTCTTTGTCCATTCACTATAAAAGTCCTCTCTGAACCTTCATCCGTGATTTCGATGTGGCTATATGGTGATACTTTCGTAACCATGAAAGGTCCGGACCACCTTGACTTGAGTTTTCCTGGGAACAGCCTTAATTTAGAATTGTAAAGGAGTACTCGCTGCCCCTTTTTGAAACTCCTGGGCGCAAGATGCATGTCATGTTTTCTATTTGCCTTTTCTTTATACATCTTAGTGTTTTCATAGGCTTGTGACTTGAATTCCTCCATCTCTTGCAGCTGCAAGATCCTTTTTGCACCAGTAGCAATGCTGTCAAAATTTAGTATCTTGATAGCCCAGAGAGCTTTGTGTTCCAGCTCCAGTGGTAAATGACAAGCCTTCCCATAGACCAGTTGATATGGAGACATTCCAAGTGAAGTTTTGAATGCTGTTCTGTATGCCCAAAGAGCATCATCCAGCTTCTTCGACCAATCCTTTCTAGATGCACCCACAGTCTTTTCCAGGATCCTCTTCAGCTCTCTGTTGGATATCTCAGTTTGCCCACTTGTTTGAGGATGGTAAGGTGTGGCTACTTTGTGTTTTACCCCATATCGTAGGAGGATAGTTTCTAGTGGTTTGTTACAAAAGTGGCTCCCTCCATCACTGATGAGGGCTCTTAGGACTCCAAACCGGCTAAAGATATTCTTCCTGAGGAAGTTCATGACTACCTTGTTATCATTAGTTGGGGTTGCAATAGCCTCTACCCACTTGGAAACATAATCCAATGCTACCAGGATGTACTTGTTTGCATATGAGGTTGGGAATGGTCCCATGAAATCTATTCCTCACACATCAAACAGTTCCAGTTCCAAGATGAAATTTTGTGGCATGGTGTTTCTTTTGGGTAGGTTTCCAGATCTTTGGCATTCATTGCAGCTTTTTACTAGTTCCTTGGCATCCTTGAAAAGGGTGGGCCAAAAGAATCCGCTTTGTAACACCTTTGCTGCAGTTCTGTCCCCTCCAAAGTGCCCGCCATAACATGAACCGTGGCAATTCCACAGGACTTCTCTTCCTTCTTCTTCCGAAACACATCTTCTAAGGATTCCATCTGAACATTTCTTGAAGAGATATGGCTTGTCCCAGACAAAGTATTTTGCATCATTCATGAACTTCCTTTTTTGATGTTTATTGATCCCTGGGGGTAATTCCCCAGTTGCCTTGAAATTTGCAATATCTGCAAACCATGGTGCTTTGTGAACTGTCATCAACTGCTCATCAGGGAAGAGCTCGTTCACATTTGTATCATTTCCTCCACCTTGATCATGAGGGATTCTGGATAGGTGATCTGCCACCTTGTTCTCCACTCCTTTCTTGTCTCTAATTTCAATATCAAATTCCTGCAACAGTAAGATCCACCTTATTAGTCTTGGCTTTGATTCTTGCTTGGCAAACAAATATTTAAGAGCTGTGTGATCTGTAAAGACAATCACTTTAGCACCAATGAGGTATGATCTAAATTTGTCAAATACAAAAACTATTGCTAGCAACTCCTTTTCAGTAGTGGTATAATTTCTTTGAGTTTCATTAAGGACTTTGCTAGCATAGTATATCACATGAACTAAGTTATCTTTTCTTTGTCCTAACACTGCCCCAACTGCAAAATCAGATGCATCATACATCAATTCAAATGGTAGGTTCCAATCAGGTGGGGAAATGATAGGGGCAGAGGATAACCTCATTTTCAAATGTGCAAATGCTAGCATGCATGTTTCATCAAAGATAAATGGTGTATCAGATACAAGGAGATTGCTTAAGGGCTTGGCTATCTTTGAAAAATCTTTAATGAACCTTCTGTAAAAATCAGCATGCCCTAAAAAACTCCTAATTGCCTTGACATCACTAGGTGGGGGTAGTTATTCAATAAGTTCTACTTTAGCTCTATCAACCTCAATGCCTTGGTGAGAGACCTTGTGACCAAGGACTATTCCTCCTGTCACCATGAAGTGGCATTTTTCCCAGTTCAAGACCAAATTGGTCTCTTGGCATCTTTTCAATACCAAGGCGAGGTGATGTAGGCAACTAGAAAAGGAATCTCCGAATACCGAGAAATCATCCATAAAAACTTCAATGAATTTTTCTATCATATCTGAAAAGATAAAAAGCATGCAACGTTGGAAAGTTGCAGGTGCATTACATAGCCCAAATGGCATGCGCCTATAGGCAAACACTCCATACGGACAAGTAAATGAGGTTTTCTCTTGGTCTCTGGGATCAACCACTATTTGGTTATATCCTGAATAACCGTCAAGAAAACAATAATATGCGTGCCCTGTAAGTCTTTCCAACATCTGATCCATGAATGGAAGGGGAAAATGGTCTTTTCATGTAGCCTCATTGAGTTTTCTGTAGTCTATGCACATCTGCCATCCTGTGACGGTCCTTGTAGGTATGAGCTCGTTCTTCTCATTGGTAACCACAGTGATTCCTCCCTTCTTGGGCACAACATGTATGGGGCTAACCCAAGGGCTGTCCGAAATTGGGTATATGACCCCTCCTTGCCAGATGGGGAGCAGAAGCTGGTGAATTAAAAATTTATTAAATTGGTTACGTTGCAAGTATAGTTCTTAACTCACCGAAAATTTGCCTATCAATTTAGAAATATGTCACAGAGAGTTTAAATTAAAATTAATGGGAGTTTTAAGTCCCAGGTCGTCTCCCAACGAGTTGCAGAAAAGTATGCTGTTTTACTAATCAAATGTTCCAAGAAGTTGAGCTAAGTAAATTGGAATTTAAATTGAGGAATTTTAAATAATATAAATAAAAGCCTTGACTGGGAATTGATTAGTTAGAATCTCTATCATTGATGGAGTGATTTTTAAGATTGATTTATAATTAACGGTTACTCTGTTTGGTTATCCTTTACTAGGTAAGGGAAAGTCAAATAAGTTGGACTGCCAAATCTATTCACGAGTTACAACCCACTTAGTTCAAAGGGATTGG
>NC_029792.2:100365234-100372556 GCF_000816755.2 Arachis ipaensis | reverse complement strand
AAAGGGAATTAAAAGAAGACATGATTATTGGAATTGAATTTGAATTAAAGAGAAATAATCCTTGCATTAATTAATCATAAAATTATCTGAATGACAAAATTGAACATAACAAAGAACATGGAAGAATAAAACCAAGTTAAGAGAACAAACTAGAATGATGAAGTCTTGATGAGGCAATAACTCTCCTCAATGTTCCAATGCTAAGACCAATTGAAAATCCAAATTCTAAAAACTAGAGAGAGAAAACCTAAGAGAGTGAAAAACTAGTTCTAAAACTACTGAATGAATGTCTGTGTTGTTTCTGCATATTCTCTGACTCTAGTCTGCTGTTCCGGGCCGAAAACTGGGCCGAAATAAGGTCCAAAATTGCCCCCATCGAATTCTGCAGATTATGCAGATCGCACATGTCACGCGATCGCGTCATCCATGCGGACGCGTCGCTTGCGCTTTTTCCTCTCCACGCGTTCGCGTCGTCCACGCTACCGCGTCGCTTGCGCTTTCCAATCCACGCGGCCGCGCAAGCCATGCAGCCGCGTCGCTGCGATTTGCGTTTTTTCGCGCGGTCGCGTGAGCCATGCGACCGCGTCACTTTTCGCTGGTTATCTCCTCAAATTCTTGTGTTCCTTCTATTTTTGCTAGCTTCCTCTCCAATCTCCATCTCATTCATGCTCTATAAGGCCTGAAACACTTGACACACAGATCACGGCATCGAATGGAATAAAGCAATCAACAACAGTTAATATACCAATGCAAACATCATGAGGTCTTTTCAGGGTTGTAATGGGGCCAAGGTGCAGGTAAGGATATACATATGGCTAAGTGAGCTTTATAAATTGAATCTTTAATTAACCTAAGCTCTCACCTAATATACATATATTCTATATACTTTTAAATTCATGCTTAGCTACCCATAATTCCCTTTTTCAACCCATACTCATGTTTCAACTTTGTATTTTAATTCTATCATATGTGCATTGATCTTTGAATTCTGAATTTAACATTGGGGTAATTTTTTCCCCTTATTTATTGATTTTTTTTTTGAATAAATAAAGCTTATCAATGTACATAGATTTTTCATTCTTATATTTTCACATGGGTAGGTATCCAAATTCTCTTTAAATTTTCATGACATATTCCCTTAACAACTTTTGTTTCCACAATTTCCCATACTTAACTAGTACACACAATTCTATCTTAAGCTAACCAAAGATTCAATTTGGGATATGCAATTGTTTTTCAGCTTAAGGTTAGTAATTTGGTAAAATATCGAACAAATGGGAATTAAAGGCTCAAAGTGGTTAACAAAGGTAATTGAGAAGGGTAGGCTTGATTTGGATAAGTGAGTTTAAACAAATAATGGCCTCAATCATGTGCAAGCATGTAAATATAATAAATACTGGACATATAAGATAAAACAAAATATAGATTACAATCATAGAGAAGTAAACACACAAGAATAAAATGATTATGGTTAAATAGTGTAACCATACATAAAGGCTCAAATCTTTCACAGGTTGTGTGTTCTTTAGCTCAAATATCATGTTCCAAATACAACTCAAGCAGATTTATCATAAAAATTTTGAAAAATTAGTGAAATTTTGTTCCAAAGATAGATTTTTAAAAGAAACTTATTGTCTTTTCAATCAAGTAGAACATGCATGCAACTATTCTAACTTATGCAATTTATTCTATTCTAAAAAGAAAGAAAATCTAACTAAAATATCCTAATTATTGGTGCCAGAGAAGAGAATTTACCTCCGGAAGTTAGGTACTGACCGACCTCCCCACACTTAAGGCTTTGCACCGTCCTCGGTGCCATCTGTCAGAAACAGGGGTGGGCTGGTAGCAGTATCTCCACAGTCGGGATCATCATGGCTCCCGGTGCTGGTAAAAGAAGTGGAGTCCGGAGTGTCTGAGTCCTTGAATTTGCCCATGATCAGCTCCTTGAGGTATGTGAATCGGCGCTTGTTACGGCGCTCTCTCATCTTAGCTTTCAGTTCATGCCGATCCAACTTTTCAAGTATCTGCTGGAGCAATTTCTCGGTTGTAGATGCTTGTGGTGTTGAAGAAGGAATATCTTCAACTAGCTCAGTAGGCTGGCTTGTAGTGGCTGCTGAAAGTCTGAGGTATTTCCCATGAGGGACATATTGATCATCTTGTGGAAGCATGGCTTTAGTGTCCCCAGCTCTGTAGGAGACTCCGGCTGCTGAGACAAGATCTGAGACCAGGGCGAGAAAAGGTAGGTTGCCCGCGATTTGTACATGCTCCATAGCATTCCGGATGTGTCTTGAGAGATGCAGAGGTTGGTCTGTAAGGATGCACCATAGTAGAACAGCCATGTCAGCAGTGAAGAAGGACTCATGAGTGCTTGGAAAGACGTAATGGGACATGATCTGTGCCCATACGCGAGCCTCCAAGGTAAGTGCGGAAGCCAAGATTCCCTTAGGGCGGGAACGGTGGTATCCGTAGATCCAACGGCTGCTAGGTAAATCGATGACTCTAAGAACGGAGTCCCAGTCAAATTGGTATCTCTGGCGCTGAAGGATGGCTTCTTGAAAAGCGTCCATTCCTGCAGGAATAGGGGGAAGACTCAGAACTTGCTGAATGGCTTCTTCTGTGATGGGGACTTGCTTCTGCCAGACATAAACAGACTGCAGGGTCGGTATGTAGAAGTTGGAGTAGGACTCAACTACCCAAGAAAGATTGACCTGCCTTGGCTGTTTCTGTAGGAAACCCCATTGTCTTCGCTCAATTTGCGGCTCAACAAAGGTGGCAATATTGGACGCGAGGATAAGAAGGTGTTCATTGTTATAGTTCCTTTCTGCCAGGATGGGGAACATTTGCTCACAGTAGCGATTGGAAAATCGCGCAGCGTCCTTTGCTGGGAAGGCTTTCTCCTTTTCGTCAACCTTTATTATCCTCTTGACTCATTTTGTTGAGGGCTTGACTGTGGTTGAAGAAGACTCTGCCACTAATGCCCTTTTAGTTCCTCTTCTTGCTGGTGGTCTGGAAGTTGCTTTCTCCTTTCCTTTCTTGGTGGCCATCCTGAAAGAAGGGAAGAGAAAGAAAATTAAATGCAAAGAGAGATACAGCAAAGAAGGAAATGGAAAAGAGGGTGAATGAGGCACAGTAAAATGTAGATGACATTAACATATGCTCTCGAGTACATATGAAAAGCCATCAATGGGAAATAGCTAGTGCATAAAAAGACAAGTGAATGCAAGGTGTTTATTGGCATGCTGGCAAAGGGCATGAGTAGCCTAAACCAAGCATTACTTTGTAACAAGCCATCACGTTTGTATTGACAATTGAATTCAATTAATAAAATAGTAGGGGAAAGTTGTGAAAAGCAAGCATTGAATAGTATAGGAACATAGAGAAGTGCATAATGCCACATGAGCTTTTTCACAAACATATAGCATGCATGTTAAACAAGATGTAAAAAGTATGAAATTGAACATGCAAGCAATCCCCTAAAAAAATAATAATAATAATTGTCAAATAATTTGTAAAAAGTTACAAGCATATAGTGAGGGATAATGACTCAAAAAAATTTCTAACACCATGTAAAAAGGGAAAAGAAGAAGAAAGAAAATAAAAGTTTGAAAATAAAAAGAAAAGAAAAAGAAAATAATAATATATACATAATATAATAAGAATGATAGAAAAGAGAAGAAAGAAGAAGAAGGTAAAACCTTGTTAATGGAGGAGAAAGAGAGAGAGTGAGATAGAAAGGAGAAGGGGGAAAGAAGAAAGAAGGAGGGAGAAGAAAAATTAGGATTTGGAGGAAAGAAAGATAAGATAATTTGGCAATTGGGGTTTAGCTGTGCGGCGCATGCGACGCGGCCGCCTGGGGCATGCGTTCGCATGGGGGCACGTCAGGGAAGGGGACGCGATCGCGTCGGTCCCGCGGTCGCGTTACCTATGTTGCGCTGCTGGCGCGAGTGCAACCTCGCTCCAGCACAACTCTTTGTTCGATTCATTTCAATTGCCAAAATTGGGTGACGCGATCGCGTGGGTCATGCGATCGCGTGAGTGTGCGTCAGAAAATAATTGATGCGGCCGCGTCGGCGACGTGGTCGCGTGACAAGGATTGTGCTTCCATCACCAATCCAGCACCACTCCCGCACAATATAGCATTGTGCACCCTTTTACGTCGAAAATGCAGGTCACGCGGTCGCGTCGGAGGCCATGATTTCCATGCGACGCGATCGCGTCAGCGATGTGGTCGCATGGAGTAATTTGTGCCATTGGCACGACTCCAGCGCTCCTCCTGCGTAACTTTCTGTTCATTTTTATTTTTCTTTACTCCTCCTGCCACGCGGACGCGTCGCTGGTGCGATCGCGTCGCGCGGCAAAAATTTTTTTTTTTTTAGGAAAGATAAAGACATGTAATTGAAAGAGCACGGAAGCACTAATAAAGAGAAGAGTTATTAGAGAAGAAAAACTAAAAGAAAAGAACGATCATACCGCGGTGGGTTGTCTCACACCAAGCACTTTGCTTTTACGTCCGTAAGTTGGACGCTCCACTAGCTCAATCTGCTGCTATGTGGGGATCTTCCAAGTGGAAGATCTCAAGCTCCTTATTTTTCTACACCTTCTCACCATGGTACAGCTTTAGGTGGTGTCCATTAACCTTAATAAGTTCAGAACTTGAAGGATGGCTTAGGTGATAAACTCCGTACGTTTCAGCCTTCTCTATTCTGTATGGACCTTCCCATTTTGATCTCAACTTACCGGGCATGAGCCTCAGTCGAGATTTGTAAAGGAGAACAAAATCTCCAGGTTGGAACTCTCTCTTCTTGATGTTTTGATCATGCACAGCTTTCATCTTTTCCTTGTATATTCTGGAGTTCTCATAAGCTTCTAGGCGAAGGTTCTCCAGTTCCTGTAGTTGCAACTTTCTTTCAGTTCCGGCTTTCTCAATTTCCATGTTGCACTCTTTAACTGCCCAGAAGGCTCTGTGTTCGATTTCAACTGGAAGATGGCAAGCTTTTCCATAAACTAAGCGAAAGGGACTCATCCCAATGGGTGTCTTGTATGCTATTCTGTATGCCCACAATGCATCTTGTAGTCGGGTGCTCCAGTCTTTTCTATGAGGCTTTACTATCTTCTGCAGGATACGTTTAATTTCTCTGTTTGACACCTCGGCTTGCCCATTAATTTAGGGATGGTAAGCTGTTGCAACTTTATGGATTATCCCATGCTTCTTCATTAATCCTGTTAGTCTCCTGTTACAAAAATGGGTGCCTTGATCGCTCTCGATCGCTCGTGGTGATCCAAAGCGGCATATAATATGGTTTCTCACAAAGGAAACAACAGTGTTAGCATCATCAGTGCGGGTAGGAATTGCTTCCACCCATTTGGAAACATAATCTACAGCTAACAAAATATAAAAATATCCACTAGAATTTGGAAATGGACCCATGAAGTCAATGCCCCAGACATCAAAGATTTCACAGAAAAGCATATATTGTTGAGGCATCTCATCCCTCTTGGATATGTTACCAAATTTCTGGCATGGGTGACAGGATTTACAAAACTCAGCAGCATCTCTAAAAAGAGTAGGCCACCAGAATCCACAGTCTAGGATCTTTCTAGCTGTTCTTTGAGGGCCAAAGTGTCCTCCACCCTCAGATGAGTGACAGGCCTCTAAAATGGACTGGGATTCTGATTGAGGTACACAACGTCTAATTATCTGGTCAGCGCCACATCTCCATAAGTATGGGTCATCCCATATATAATATTTAGACTCGCTTTTCAGCTTGTCTCTTTGATGTTTAGAGAAATGTGGAGGAAATGTGCGGCTAACTAAATAATTAGCAACAGGTGCATACCAAGGGACTACCTCAGATACTGCTTGTAGGTTGTCAAAAGGAAAATTATCATCTATAGGAGTAGAATCAACCTTAATATGTTCAAGGCGACTCAAGTGGTCCGCTACTAAATTTTGGTTACCACTCCTATCCTTTATTTCTAAATCAAATTCTTGTAACAGTAGTATCCAACGTATAAGTCGTGGTTTGGATTCCTTTTTAGCTAATAAATACTTTAGAGCTGCATGGTCCGAATACACTACTACTCTAGTACCAAGTAAATAAGCTCGGAATTTATCCAGAGTGAAAACAATAGCAAGTAGCTCTTTCTCAGTAGTAGTATAATTGGACTGGGCAGTGTCTAAAGTCTTAGACGCATAGGCAATAACAAAAAGGTCCTTACCTTCACGCTGAGCCAGCGCTGCCCCTACCGCATGGTTGGAAGCGTCGCACATGATTTCAAACGGCTGGCTCCAGTCGGGTCCTCTCACAATTGGGGATTGATTTAGAGCAGTCTTCAGCTTATCAAATGCTTGTTTGCAATCTTCACTGAACTCGAACTCAATGTCCTTCTGCAGTAATCTGGATAAGGGAAGTGCCACCTTACTAAAGTCTTTAATAAATCTCCTGTAGAAACCTGCATGGCCAAGGAACGAACGAACTTCCCTCACAGAAGAGGGGTAAGGTAAACTAGAAATAATATTCACTTTTGCTGTGTCTACAGAAATGCCATTATTAGATACCACATGTCCTAATACAATCCCTTGCTTTACCATAAAGTGGCATTTTTCGAAATTCAATACAAGGTTTGTATTAATACATCTATCTAATACTCTAGATAATCCATCTAAGCAAAGGTTGAAAGAATCACCATAAACGCTAAAATCGTCCATAAAAACTTCCATACAATACTCAATAAGATCAGAGAAAAGACTCATCATGCACCTTTGGAAAGTAGCTGGTGCATTGCACAAGCCAAAAGGCATTCTCTTATAAGCATAGGTCCCAAAAAGACATGTAAAAGTAGTCTTTTCCTGATCCTCAGGAGCTATATGAATCTGGAAATAACCTGTGTAACCATCTAAAAAGCAATAATGTGATTTACCTCACAGGCGATCCAGCATTTGATCAATGAATGGAAGTGGGTAGTGATCCTTACGGGTAGCTTGGTTGAGACGCCTGTAATCAATGCAGACTCTCCAAGAATTCTGAACTCTAGTTGCTATGAGCTCTCCATGCTCATTCTTCATAGTAGTGACTCCGGACTTCTTGGGCACAACTTGTACTGGGCTTACCCATTCACTGTCTGAAATGGGATATATGATACCTGCTTCCAATAGTCTGGTCACTTCCTTTTTGACAACTTCCAAGATGGTGGGATTCAATCTTCTTTGTGGTTGACGGACAGGTCTTGCTCCATCTTCCAAAAATATTCTGTGCTCGCATACTTGAGGGTTGATTCCCACTATGTCTGCCAAACTCCACCCAATTGCTTTCTTATGCTTC
>NC_029792.2:100361266-100364049 GCF_000816755.2 Arachis ipaensis | reverse complement strand
AAGTGTCCTCATTGTCAGTTAAGAGGGTCCCCACACTTGGACCTCGTCCAGTGTGCCTCTCTTCAAACTCTTCTTTTTGAACTTCAGCCACACTCTCGTCTATGACATCACACTGGAAGATAGAACGATCTTCTGGGGGGTTGTCAATGATTCCATTCAGATTGAAGATCACTATGCGGCCATCTATTTCAAAGGAGTATGTTCCTGAAAAAGCATCCAATTTGAATTTTGATGTCTTCAGGAATGGTCTTCCAAGTAGGATTGATGATGGCTTATCTGAATCATTATGGGGCATCTCCAAGATGTAAAAATCAGTGGAAAATGTGAGCCCTTTAATGTTCACCAAAACATCTTCAGCAACTCCAGCCACTGTGATAATGCTTTTATCTGCTAACACAAAACGAGCTGCCGACCTTTTTAAGGGAGGGAGCCTTAAAACATCATATATAGACAAAGGCATTATACTGACACATGCTCCTAAATCACACATGCAATCATAAATTACTACACCACCAATAGTACAACTAACTATGCAAGGACCTGGATCACTACATTTTTCAGGTAATCCTCCCATTAAAGCAGATATAGAACTACCTAAAGGAATAGTTTCTAATTCATTAATTTTGTCTTTATGGATACATAAGTCTTTTAGAAAATTTGCATATTTAGGTACCTGCTGAATAACATCAAAAAGGAGAACAGTTACCTCAACCTTTTTGAATATTTCTACCATTTTAGGATCAGGTTCCAGCTGCTTCCTGGGCTTCCTTGCGAGTTGTGGAAATGGAATGGGAGTAGTATTTTCTGTGGTGCCTGTGCCTTTTGGTGCTTCTTCCTGTGGTTGAGCTATCTCTCCTTCAGCCATGTCCTGTATATCCTCTTCCTCTTCAACATCTTCGATTTCCACCACCTCTTCAGCTGAGGCGTATTCTGGTGAGCTTGGTTCCTCCTGATTCCTCTCCTGCAGTGTGGTTCCGGACCTCAGGGTGATGGCATTAATGCCTCCCTTCGGATTGGGTAATGGTTGAGAGGGGATTCCAGTGGTGCTTGAAGGTTGGTTACTGGAATTTTGTGCTGAACCAAGTTGTGTCAATAAAGCTTGTAGAGTAGAGGTGAAACCATTCAGACTGGCGTTAATATTGTTCACGATGGTATTTTCCATGGCCAGTTGTCTTTTCTCAAAAGCTTGTAATAAATCTTCATTAGAAGATACAGAAGAATGAGTAAACTGAGAGGTTTGCTGCTGATTGTTCGGTGGTCCTTGGTTTTGCCTCAGGTGAGGTGCTCGGTAAGGTTGATTTTGCTGCCTGTTGTTGTTATTATTCCACCTCTGATTTCCCTGGTTATCTCTGCCTCCCCTATTATTATTGTCCCTCCAATTTTGGTTTGAATTGTCCTACCATCCATGGTTATTATTTCCACTTTGATTGTACCCTTGGTTGGGGCGGTCATAGAAGTTGTGAGTGAATACCACCATGTTGTCTTCTTGTTGGAGCTGTGGGCATTCATCAGTGTAATGGCTGTAATCAGCACAAATTTCGCAAATTTGTTGTGGAACTAGTTGTTGGTTTTGCTGCGGTTGAGTTTGCTGAGCTTGTTAATTCAACTGCATTTGCTTCAGCAGGTTGGTCATCTCACAGATGCTTCGATTTAGAGCAGCAGTCTCTATGCCAGAAGATACTTCTGCAATGGCTTTTGAACGACCTTGCTTCTGTCTGTGGTTCCGAGTAGATTCAGCTAGATCACTGATCAATTGCCAAGCTTCATTAGTGGTCTTGTACTTCTTCATAGACCCATTGCTGGCACTTTCCAATGTGGTCTTGTCTTGGGGTCTCATACCTTGTGTGATATAGCTGAGTAGCACGATCTTGTCAATCATGTGGTGGGGGCATGCTTCCAGAAGATTATTGAAGCGCTCCCAGTATTCAAAGAGAGTCTCATTGTCATCCTGAACAATTGTAGAGATATCCTTCCTCAGTTTTTCAGTAACTTCAGATGGAAAGAATTTCTCCAGAAACTCCTTTCTGAGTGTATCCCAGTTGGATACATTTGCTAGAGGTTGAGTATAGTACCACTCTCTTGCTTTTCCCTCAAGAGAATATGGAAAAGCTTTCAGCAGAATTGAAGTTTCATCAGTGCCATCACGCCTGACAGTAGAACAGGCTGCCTGGAAATCTCTCAAGTGCTTGATAGGCTCTTGAGCAGGTAGGCCATGAAACTTGGGCATCAAATTTAATAGTGCGGTATTTATTTCAAAATCTGTAGCTACCGCTGGATGAGGCGCTTGAAACGGTTGCATTGTAAAATCAGGGGCTCCTTCCTCTTGAATGGTAACTCTTCTAGCTGCCATGTTTTCTGTGCGTAGAACAACCGAATCAGTAGAACGAGGGCTGGTTTCTTCCTCAAATTCACTTTCAGATCCGCCCTCAGAGCGGGCTAACCTACGGTGTTCTCGCCTTATTCGTGAAATTGTTCTTTCAATTTCAGGATCGAATATTAGCAAGCGCGGATCAGGAAGTGAACGCGTCATTTGACGGAAGAAACATGCAGCTCATAGTAGCAAAATTAAATAAAATGCAAAAAAATAAATTCTAATTAATAAAATTAGCACTCTATTGCAACTCCCCGGTAACGGCGTCAAAATTTGTTGGGGAGCTGAAGTTGGTGAATTAAAAATTTATTAAAATGGTTACGTTGCAAGTATAGTTCTTAACTCACCGAAAATCTGCCTATCAATTTAGAAATATGTCACAGAGAGTTTAAATTAAAATTACTGGGAGTTT
>NC_029792.2:100356736-100361261 GCF_000816755.2 Arachis ipaensis | reverse complement strand
TTTCCAACTCAAGAATTCCTTTTAATCAACTCCCTATCAAGTAATGAAACTACTCACGCATTGTAAATAAAGAATCCATGGCACATGAAAGGGAATTAAAAGAAGACATAATTATTGGAATTGAAATTGAATTAAAGAGAAATAATCCTTGCATTAATTAATCATAAAAGTATCTGAATGACAAAATTGAACATAACAAAGAACATGGAAGAATAAAACCAAGTTAAGAGAACAAACTAGAGTGATGAAGTCTTGATGAGGAAATAACTCTTCTCAATGTTCCAATGCTAAGATCAATTAAAAATTAAAATCCTAAAAACTAGAGAGAAAAACCTAAGAGAGTGAAAAAAACTAGATCTAAAACTACAGAATGAATGTGTGTGTTATTTCTGCATATTCTCTGACTCTAGTCTGCTGTTCTGGGCCGAAAACTGGGCCGAAATAAGGTCCAAAATCGCCCCCATCGAATTTCTGCAGATTATGCAGATCGCACATGTCACGCGATCGTGTCATCCATGTGGACGCGTCGCTTGCGCTTTTCCTCTCCACGCGTTCGCGTCGTCCACGCTACCGCGTCGCTTGCGCTTTCCAATCCGCGCGGCCGCGCAAGCCATGCGGCCGCGTTGCTGCGATTTGCGTTCCTTCGCGCGGTCGCATGAGCCATGCGACCGCGTCACTTTTCGCTGGTTATCTCCTCAAATTCTTGTGTTCCTTCCATTTTTGCTAGCTTCCTCTCCAATCTCCATCTCATTCATGCTCTATAAGGCCTGAAACACTTGACACACAGATCACGGCATCGAATGGAATAAAGGAGAATTAAAAGTAAATAATTAAAGTCTCTAGGAAGCAATTTTCAAACATGTACTGAATTTAGGAAGGAAATCTAAATGCATGCTAAAGTGGGCAAGGATCATGACAAAACCACACAATTAAACACAATATAAACCATAAAATAGTGGTTTATCAATGGCCTTCCTAAGATGATGGAGGTCTTGGCGTCCTCCCGCATGTCCAGCACCACAAAATCTGCTGGAAATATGAAATCTCCCACTTTTACCAGCAAATCCTTTACTATCCCGTGAGGGAATTTGAACGATCGGTCTGCCAGTTGTAGGGCCATTTTTGTTGGTTTAGCCTCCTCAATTTTCATCTTTCTCATCATAGCTACTGACATCAAATTGATGCTGGCCCCTAAGTCACAAAGAGCCTTCTCTACTGTGATTTCTCCTATAATACAAGGGATCTGAAAACTCCCAGGATCCTTCAGTTTCTGGGGTAGTTTATGCTGAATGATAGCACTACACTCTTCAGTTAGTATCACAGTCTCATTGTTCTTCCAGCTTCTCTTCTTAGTCATTAGCTCCTTCAAAAACTTGGCATAGAGTGGCATTTGTTCTATGGCTTCAGCAAAGGGTATGTTGATTTGTAGTTTCTTGAAGAATTCCAAAAATCTCAAGAACTGGTTATCATCTTCCTTTTTCTTCAATAGCTGGGGATATGGAGCTCTTGAGATGTTCAGTTGTGGCATCCCTTTTTCTTTCTGCGGACTTGGCATGGGAGGTTGAACTCCATCTTGCTCTTTTCCCTTTTCATTTGAGCTTTCTTCTTGTGGTTTTTGGGGCAGTTCCTTCAGTTCCTTCCCACTCCTAAGTGTGATAGCTGGACACTCCTCCCTTTTGCTTGAATTGGCATCATAGCAAAGGTTGTGGTTAGGAAGCTGCTTAAATAGATAGCTGATTTGTGTCTCCAGTTTCTTGATGGCAGTATTTTGATTCTGCATGTTTGACTGCACTTCCTCTCTGAATGCTTTACTGTTTCGAATGTCTTTGCATACTCCTTCAATTAAGGTTTCGATCTTAGAGAGCTTGTCATCAATTGATGGGTGATTCGGAGCAGATGTGCTGTTTTGGTTTTGGTAGGCGTGTGGATAAGTGTTGTTGTGGGGGTGTTGAGATGTCCTCTGTGTGAATTGCTGGTGAGCTGCATTGTTGTTGGAGTTGTAACGTCTCTGGTCTTGGTTTTGATCTTGCTCACTTCCCCACCCAAAGTTTGGGTGGTTTTTCCACCCAGGGTTGTAGGTCTTGGAGTATGGATCATAGTTTTTCCTTGGTGAATTCCCAATGTAATTGGCTTGCTCCTGACTACCCTCTGCTTCTTCATTCACTCCTTCTTGGGTTGTTGATGAAGTTGAGATTGCTGCTACTTGGTTCCTCTCCATCTTCTTGGTGAGGTTAGCCAGCTGCTGGGTAATGAGCTTGTTTTGGGCCAACAGAGCATCTACATTGTTTAGCTCCATTACTCCTCTTGTGTTCCCTCTTTCGGAAGCATAGAAGTAGTCGTTTTCTGCTACTGTTTCAATAACATCTATGGCTTCCTCAATAGTCTTCTTCTTGTTCAAAGATCCTCCGGATGAATGGTCTATGGCCTTCTTTGACTCATAAGAGAGCCCTTCATAAAAAATGTGCAACTGCACCCATTCGTTGAACATATCTGGTGGGCACCTCCTTGTTAGGTCTTTAAACCTCTCCCATGCTTCATATAGAGTCTCACCATCTTGTTGCCTGAAAGTTTGGACCTCAGCTCTCAGCCTATTGATTCGTTGAGGAGGGTAAAATCTTGCTAAGAATTTGTTCACCACGTATTCCCAAGTTGTCAAGCTTTCCCTTGGGAAAGATTCCAGCCACTTGGCTGCTTTGTCCCTAAGTGAGAATGGAAACAAGAGTAGTCTATAGGTGTCAGGATGAACACCATTATACTTCACTGTGTCACATATTCTCAGGAAGGTGGTCAAATGTTGATTGGGGTCTTCTTGAACACCTCCTCCAAACGAACAGTTGTTCTGAACAAGGGTGATGAGCTGTGGTTTAAGTTCAAAGTTGTTGGCATGGATTATTGGCTTTTGGATGCTACTTCCACAATTGCTTGGGTTTGGATTGATGTAAGAGCCCAAAACCATTCTATCCTCCCCAGCATGATTTGCTCTACTTCCTCTCCCATGGTTGTGATCCTCTTCTTCATGATGGTTTTCCATGTTGTCTTCCATGTGTGGTTCAAAGAATTCCTCTTCTTCCTCAGCACCAACCACTTTCTTTCCTCTTGCCTCCCTCCTTAATCTAAGGAAGGTCCTCTCAGGTTCAGAATCGAAGGAAGTTGAAGTCCCGCTTCTTCTCCCTGTCATACAACCATCAAGTGCAAGCAAAAAAAGATAGGTGCAGAAAGTATTTTTGTCAGAATTACTGTTAGTTATGGGTGATGCAATATATCAAACAGTTATTGGGTTAGCAAACAGAATTGAAAATAACAAAGAAAAACAAAAGAGTAGAGGGGGAAGGGAAGAAGTTTAACTAAAACAGAAAGTAAATCACTCAAAAAAAATGAAATTCACAAAGTAAAAATGCTCAATCTAGTGATCTTCCAATTTAATCATTGTTGATGCACAATCAATCCCCGGCAACGGCGCCATAAACTTGATGCGGGTGGAAACTGTCTCTCAACAAATTTTCTTCGGCAAGTGTACCGAATTTGTCGTCAAGTAAAAACTCACAATAGAGTGAGGTCGAATCCCACAGGGATTGATTGATCAAGCAACTTTAATTAGAAGAATGTTCTAGTTGAGCGAATCCAGAATTTGGATTGAGAGTTGCAGAAAATAAAATGGCGGGAATGTAAATAACAGAAAAGTAAATGCTAGAATTAAAGGACTGGAAGTAAATGACTGAAAATAAATTGCAGAATTGTAAATGGGAATGGGGGATTCTCCGGATCAAGTTCATTTTCATCTTTTCCTCAATCAATGCACTCATTGATCTCCTTGGCAATCTTAATTGATTGAATTACAATTTCTTGCAATTCAATCTCTCAAATCTTGATCAATAGCCAATTCCTTGGTCAATTGCTCATGAGAAGAGATGAAGTATGGTCACTGATTATACCACATGCATTTTCCAAATCAAGTATTGAGAGGGTTATAATCACATACCCATCCAAACCCAATTTGGTCCAGCATGAGAAAGCATTTCTAGCTTGATCTCTTCATTCCTCTTTCAAGGTTCAAAAGAGATCCAAGTTTGAATAGCTTCTTTTCCAAGATAACTACTCAATTGGATGAAGATCGAAAGCTTTCAAGTAAAATCAAGAGAAAAGATAGAAGAAGAATAATGAAAAATAGTATTGATCCATCAAATTACAACAGAGCTCCCTAACCCAATGAAAGGAGTTTAGTTGTTCATAGCTCTTGAAAATTTGTTCATAGCTCTAGAAAATGAAAATAAAGATGCAAAGATGGACATAGAACTAGAAATTGCAGAGAAGGTAAAATACAGAGAGTAGTTCTCTTTTTCCAACTTCTAGAACTCCCTCAACAATTCAACAATTCACCTATATATACTACTCCTCTCAGCTTCTAGTTTGCTCTTCAAGTCTTGGGCCTTTGGATCTTGAGTTTGAAGCAGTTCTTTTCTTCATTTGGGCTTGGCTTTACTTGCAGAGAGAAAGTGCTAAGTGGGCAGAGACTTTAGCTCAGGGC
>NC_029792.2:100284320-100350715 GCF_000816755.2 Arachis ipaensis | reverse complement strand
CCTTAGGCCAATGTTAGTGACAATGTTGAATGTCACTAACGTTGGCGTTTCTCCCCTTTTTTAACGTTAGAGGCCATGTTAACTAAGTTAACGTGGACTCTAACGTGGCCACTTATGAGCATTTGCCAACGTTAGTGACAATGTTAAGTGTCACTAACGTTGGCTCAACTTCCCTTCTCCACGTTAGAGTTCACGTTAACTTAGTTAACGTGACTCTTAACGTGGTTAATGATGGCTTTGAGAGCGTTATTGGCAATCACTTTTCTCATTAACTTTGCAAGTTACCTCCCATTCCTTGCTTCCTTTGGTCCTGAAATCAAGCAATAGAGCGCATCAAAGTTCTAGTCCAAGTCATGGGCAATGCAACATACAATTTGTCACTAAACTTATGCAAAATCCTCATGAAATAATGTAAAATGCACAATGTATGCTTGAATCAAGGTGTAAGTGAATATCTACCCAAAACTAGCTTATTTCCTAAGGAAATGCATGAAACTAACCTAAAAATAGTAAAGAAAAGGTCAGTGAAACTGGCCAAGATGCCCTGGCATCACACGGTTGTCAGGCGAGGCAACCATGCGTCATGAACCAGGAGGCTAAGAGATACGCACTCAAGCTATTGTAAGTAGAACGGAAGTGGTTGTCCGAACCAGGAGGCTAAGAGATACGCACTCAAGCTATTGTAAGTAGAACGGAAGTGGTTGTCAGGCACGCATTCATAGGTGAGAATGATGATGAGTGTCACGGATCATCATCTTCCTCAGGTTGAAGAACAAGTGTATACCTTAGATAAGAAATAGGCTTAAGTTGAATAGAAAAACAATAGTACTTTGCATTAATTCATGAGGAACAGCAGAGCTCCACACCTTAATCTATGGTGTGTAGAAACTCTACCGTTGAAAATAGATAAGTGATGAAGGTTCAGGCATGGCCGAATGGCCAGCCCCTATAAAGGTCTAAGATCGCATAAAACTAATCAAAGAAGTCTCTAAAGATGATAGTAAAAAGTTCTATTTATACTAAACTAGTTACAAGGGTTACAGTAATCAGTAAATGATGCAGAAATTCACTTTCGGGCCCACTTGGTGTGTGCTTGGGCTGAGCATTGAAGTTTTCACGTGTAGAGGTCTTCCTTGGAGTTAAACGCCAGTTTGTAACCTGTTTCTGGCGTTTAACTCTACTTTGCAACCTGTTTCTGGCGTTTAACTCCAGAATAGGGCAGAGAGCTAGCATTGAACGCCAGTTTGCATCGCCTAAAGTCCAGAAATGTGATTTTTAATTAAAAACTAATAAAAATATATTAAAAACTAATCAAATCATACTAAAAACTATGTAAAAACAATGCCAAAAAGCGTATAAATTATTCGCTCATCAGTAAACTAGGGAAAATTTTTAAAATTTTCTAAATCACAACATTGCATTAGAATAAGCTTAGTCAATATGATGAAAATTCCTAAGAAATTCATATTTAGGGCACCACCCCAATGAGTTGAATTTTTTTTTAGAACTTGCTTGAATTTATACACTTGTGGATCATGTTTTGAGCAAAGAACACAAGCATGTGAGATTTGAGCCTAATTGTGTGGTTACATCATATACGACCACTTATTTTCATTCTTGTGTGCATTATTCTCTTCCTATGAGTATAATCTTTGATTTGTTTGATTCTTTATGTCCATTATTTTGTGTATACATGCATTTACATGATTGAGGCCATTATTCAAATAGCTCACTTACCCAAATAGCCTACCTTTTATCTTCTATTGTTAACCAATCTTGAGCCTATGCTTAACCCATTTGTTCATAATTGTAGCACATTACAAGCTTAAGTGAAAAACAATAAATGTCCCTTGTTTGGATCTTGATTAGCTTAGCCTAGTGAGAGTGTATATCATTTGATTTTGGGAAAGTTGGGTACATTAGGTAGAGATAAAAGTGTATTTGTGTTTTTGTTGAGAAATTTTCAGGAATTGGGTACATATTCATGTATTAACCATGTGCAAACCATATGCATCGATGCTCTTGTATATATGTTTTATCTTAAAAAAAATTTTACAACAAAATGTCCCAAGGTCTAAAGTTTCATAAATTCAATACATATGTGTGGTAATCTTAAAAGAATACATGAGTGTGTGAAAATGTGAAGAATGGATAGCTAGGTTTGTTTAGAATTGTTTAGGTTGTCATAAGTTAGGTGGGAAGTTTAAGTTAATCAAAGATTCGAATGTTAAGCTTACTTGACCATATGCATCATACCTTGACCCTAGCCTCATTACAACCTATGGAAAGTCCTCATGATATTTGTATGCATGCATAAAATAATTGTTGATTGTTAGATGAAAAATAAATCTTGGAAAGCATGATTAGGGGATAATTGAGTGAATCAACCCCATACACTTGAGTACATAGAGCGGATACACATCTGGCGAGGGTTCGATCGCTCAATTACATGTTTTCACCTATGATCATCTTTTCTTGCAAGTTTGTGAACTCTTTCAATGATTCAATCCAATTGTGGTTTGCTTTGATTGCTAATACCTTAGCCCTTGTGCTTGCATGTGTATTCTTGGAAATTGATTTATTTTGACTAAGCCATTGCATTCATGTGAATAGGTTGCATATAGATAGATTGCATTTAGTTAGTTTTCATTGAATAAATGATAATACCCTTTTCTTCTTTCTTGATTTTAGCATGAGGACATGCTTAGTTTAAGTGTGGGGAGATTTGATAAACCCCAATTTCGTGATTTATCTTGTACTTATTTTAGGGGATTTTACCACCTTTTTCCACATTTATTCAATGAAATGGCATGGTTTTGTAATTCTCCCTTGAATTGTGCTTAAGTGTAAAAATATGCTTTTTAGGCCCTAAATTGGTGATTTTGATTCACTTTAATTCCATACAATGCCTTGATGTGTATGTTGAGTGATTTCAGGTTTATAAGGCAAGTATTGGATGGAAGAAATGAGTAGAAAATCATACAAAGGGGAGAATGCATGAAGAAATAAAGATTGGGAATGCATCAATCGACTCGCACGCGTACAAAGCGCGCACGCGCAAAAGTGGTTTTACATATAGACGCGCATGTATACGTGACGCGTCTGCGCGGGTGAAGATTTTGCCAATCAACGCGCACGCGCACATGGCGCGCATGCGCCAATACTTTCACGTGGCCCACTTGAAGGCAAAATGCTGGGGCAATTTTTGAGCTGCCCAGGCCCAAATCCAACTTATTTTTGAGTGTATTTCATGCAGAATTGAAGTCCAAGCAAAGGGAGAGTAATTAGTTTAGCCAACATGAGCCTTTAGTTAGTTTTCTAGAGAGAGAAGCTCCCTCTTCTCTCTAGAATTAGGTTAGGATTAGGTTAGATTGTCTTAAATCCATGTTTAATTCCTTGATCTCACCTTGTTTCTTTTATAATTTCTCAATTCTATATCTTGATTCTCTTATTTGTGATGTTAATTTCTCATTTTACTCTCTTTTGTGATGATGAACTCATATTGGATTTGATTTACATTTAATACAATTTGATGTTGATGTTTCTTTTATTGATGAATTGAGTTGTGATCTTACTTTTCTTGTAATTAGTAGTTGGTACATTTTATTATTCTTGCAATTTATAATGTTTACTTTTACTGCACTCTATGTGTTTGATGAAATGTTCTCTTTAGCTTTTGAGTAGTTTTGTCAACTCTTGGCCTAAACTAAGGGAATTGGGTAAACTTGAGTTATTGAGTATAATGAATTTGGTAAATTGAGACCCCTTGGTGATCAATTTGATACCCATTGACGCCAACCCACTACTAAGTTAATTAGTAGGTAGGTTGGGACTTACGGGTTGATGTGATAAAACCTATTTGACGTACTTCAAAGCTTAGGAGTAGATGTTACGTACTTAAAGCTTTTGGGAAGTAGACTTAATAGGTTAGCCTCTCATGATTATCAATATTTGGGTTGTTGACAAGGATGGTGATCTCAATTACCTAAGTCTTAGCCAAGAGTTCTTTATCTTGTTTTCTTTAATTACTTGCCTAATTTACTTTTCTTTCCCTTTTATGAACAAAAAACCCCCCTTACCCCTTTATAGCCAATAATTGAGCATTATATTGTTTCCTAGGGAGACGATCCGGAGTCCAAATACTTTGGTAATTTTTCATTGGGGTTCGTTATTCGTGACACAAAACCACAAATTTTTTATTGGGAGGTGTTTGTTGGTGTAGAACTATACTTGCAACGAGAATTCATTCATTTTGTGTGAAATTCTATACCGACACGACAATTTTCATCAATCAATGTGCAAGGTAACTTTAATGAACGAAATGAAATATAGAGCTCACACATCAAACAATGACACATATTGAAGTTTGTTTGCAACACCTAAGTGATATAGAGGTGGAACACATGGGTGCTATGGAACCTAGGAAAAAGAAGATAGAAATTTATCTCATTCACATAGCAAGCATGGTCCAAAAAGCTTTGCAAAGATAAAAAATATGTCACTAGGTAAGCCTATGATCTAATTTCACAATTCCAAAATCTCAATGCATGAAATAGATGATGTGAACAAGGGTCAATCATAACAAGCATCACTTAAAAAAAATAATGCATTGATAATACACTATTACCTAATTATAATGAATTGTTTTAAATCACATGGTGGCCAAAACATGCAATTCAAAAGATTTAGAAAGCTTGAAGGCAATGTCACATGTACCTGGTATTCAAAAACATTAAGCATTAAGAACTCAAACCAAATAACAATTTGTAACCTCAACAAAGAATCCAACAATGAAAATTAACAATAATGATGTTAAGATAACATCCTATCAGTAATCAGCAGCAACAAACAACAACAAAATTAATAATTCAACACTTATAATGAAAAACAGAAAATTAAACACAAATCAAACAAACTAAATAACTAACTAACCAACTAACAACTAACCAACTAAAGAAAATAATGATAGATGGTGAATGGTAGTGTTGGATGATGGTTGAAGGGTGGAAAGAAAAGAGGAGAAGAGAGAAGAAGGAAAGAAATGGAGAGAAGAGAAGAAAAGAAGGGGTGGAACATGGTAGTGAGTCACGCGTACGTGTCATGTCACACATACACGTGGATGGCAGAAGTGGCGTTCGATGCGTACGCATCGTCGACGCACACACGTGAGTGAAGAGAGAGACAGGTGATGCGTACGCGTGGGTCACGCGTATGCATGGGTGAAAATTATGCCAGACGCGTACGCACAACTCTCTGTTTTTTGTACTGGGCATGAAAAATTTGGTGGTCACACGTACACGTGGGTAAGGCGTAGGCGTGAGTGGTTGAAAACTTGGGGGCATGCGTACGCATGGGTGACATGTACGCGTGGCTGGGTGTTCTATTTTTCAAAATTTTTCAATTTTTTGCACCAAACGAAGCATTCCAAACCTCCAAACAACTACCAAAACACCATAAAACCTTATTTAACATACCAGACTGCTAAATAAACTCAACAAACTAAACTAAACATGAAATTAAACTTATCTTACCAATATTTACAAAAAAAGAGAAAAATAAAAAGTGTTTACCATGGTAGGGTGTTTCCCACCTAGCACTTTTGTTTATTGTCCTTAAGTTGGACTTATAGGGAGCTTTCATCAAGGTGGCTTGTGCTTGAATTCATCCTTGAACATCCACCAATGCTTAGACTTCCAATAAGCTCCATCATTCAAAATTAATAGCTCCAAGCTTTGATGGATTTCTTCACAAACCATGAGCTCCCAAAATTGATCTCTTTGTGTGATCTGGGATCCCAAACTTTGTTTTCACACCCGTCTTCAAGTTGATCATCATGATTCCATCCGGGTGGTTTAGCCTTGGAATTCTCATTTAAGCACCTAAACATCCTTCTAGACCCAAGCAATCTAGCTCTACACAAAACCTTGCAATTAAACTTTGAACATGCAACCATCATGAACCTAGAGTGATGTTTCCAACCACTAACCATCTCCGTTTTGCTCTTTAAGCCACAAAGAGCTCTAAGTTGACCATCCGTCTCAAGCAAAACATATTCAAGTGGGATAATAAAGCTTAGAGATAAGAGATTTACCCACTTGAATAAAAGGATAGATGGTGATGGCTTGGGGAGAGGTGTCTCCAATGGTCTTGCAAGCTCTACTCCCTTGTGTTCTTCCTTGACAACTTCCACCTCTTTACAAGCTTCTTCAATTTTAACCTCTTCCTCTCGATAGCGTTCTTCCAACTCAATCACTTCTTCATTACTTACCAAGGGTATGGGAGGTTGTGCACATTCTTCTATGACCTTAATTTCATGTCCAATGGAAGAGCATTCAATTATAGATAGAAACTCATCAATAATTGCATCCATCTCTTGATCAACCCCTTCAACCTTTGAGGGTTCTTCAACTTTTGATTCCCATGGACTTTCAACATCTCCTAGGTCTTCAACCACTTCTTCCTCTTTAACAAATACGGCTTCCTCTAATTGTTCTAATTCTTACTTTAACTCCACTTCTTCATCTTGAAGCTTTAAGTCCACTCCCTCACTATGCTCCCTAGTTGATCCTCTACATTCGTCAATGGGAGTACTTGGGATGCATGAGCTTAGGTGGGAGGCCATGTGGTTAATGGCTTCTACCATGGTAGCAACCATGACTTCAAGCTTCTTTAGCTCCTTTTGCTTCTCTTCTTGCCTTTGGATATAAGAGTGATGAGAGAACTTTTGCATGGTCTAGAAATTTGCGGATAAATCCTCGTTGCAAGTATAGTTTCTAAACCTTCAAAAGTCCTTTCATACAAACGTTTTGGTTGTCACAAGTAACAAACCCCTTTTAAAATTGATAACCTAGTATTTAAACCTCGGGTCGTCTTCTCAAGGAACTGCAAGGAAGTATGTTCTTATTATTGGCTATAAAGGTTGTAATCGGGGTTTAGAAGGTGAGAAGCAAGTGATTTGAATGACAAGTAAAGTAAATGGCAATTAAAATAAATAAATACTGTAAAGCAGCTTTTGGCAAGGTAAGAGAAATTAGAAGTCCAACTTAGTTATCTCTCTCAACAATAATGAAAGTTGAATCTAAATTCCACTTAGTTAACCCTTACTAAAGCAAAGGAAAGTCAAGGGACTAATTAGTTTGACCTTCGAATCCTATTTATTTCCTAAGAAAAAGTTGGGATTATTGAAGTTCAGTTTAATTAGCAAGATAACGATTATCAATTATGCTGAGGTTGATAACTATTGAGTTACTGATTTCTTAACCAGGACCAAAAGGGGAAAAAGTAAATTGCTGGAATAAAATATCTTCAGATCGGAAACAATGATAACTTAATTTAAAGAGAACAATAATGAACTGAAATACCTCAAATAATCATTAACTCAAATAATAATCTGTAACATGGAATAATTCATAAGCCAATTGGGCAACATCTGCAGATACGAATAAAAGCATTAAAGTGAAAGTAGCATAGAAACATGAATTAAAGTAAATATTAAACCTGGATCGAGAGTCACTCTTAAAAACTAAGAGAAGTCCTAAATCCTAATCCTAAGAGAGAGAAGAGAGAATCTCCCTCTCAAAACTAAATCTAAATCATGGAAAGTAATAAAAATGCGAGCTCTCCTTTTTGAATGGATGCATTCCCCCACTTTATAGCCTCTATTCTGTGTGTTCTGCACCTGGATCTGGGCCAAGAGGGCTTCAGAAATTGCTGGGGACGTATTCTGTAAATTCTGATACGTGGCCTCTGTCACGCATTCGCATGGGTCACGCGGTCGCGTCATCTGGAGTTTTCCTTGTGGCGCGGTCGCGTCGGTCACGCGTCCGCATCGTATGCGTTATGCTCAAGTCGCGCGGCCGCGTCAGTCATGCGGCCGCGTCGCTGCTTCTTCGCGTCTGGCACGCGATCGCGTCGTCCATGCGATCGCGTGGATGCCAGTTTCTTCAAAACTCCGTTTCAGACTTTCCTTCCATTTTTGTACGTTTCCTTTTTTTTATTCCTACTTTCTATAACTTTGTTCTTCATCTAAACAATCAACAATTATAGAGTACAGTCATGCCAAAAATCATGAGGTCTTTAATTAAGGTTGTAATGGGGCCAAGGTAAAGGTAATGATATATGTATAAGGTTAAGTAAGCTAATAAGTGAATCCTTAATTAGACTAAGATCTCACCTAACATACATATTTAGTAGAACAAGCTTCTTTACCAATTTTTCCATATTATCCCACTTGTTGTTACATGCTCATGTTTCAATTTTTGTTTTTATCCCATGTGCATTGCTTTTTATTTTGCATTGGGGAATTTTTTGTATCCCCTTTTATTAAATGCTGAAAAATAACTTTTTTTTAATGCACATGGTAATTGAATCACTTTGATTTCTCATGAGCATGCTTTCCAAATTTTATTTTATTTTTTTTAACTTTTCTACCTTTTGTTTCTATCATCCATGTTCCCAATAGGTTCTCCACATTTTAATCTATTCAAAATTTTTTATCTTAAGCTAACCAAGGATTCAACTTGGGATTTTATTTTGTTTTTCTGCTTAAGGCTAGTAGTGTGGCTAAATAGAATAAAAGGGATTTTAAAGGCTCAAGGGGAAAAAGGGTAAACTATACTAATTAATCCACTAATAAGTCAGAATTGCAAACTAAACTAAATAACTAAAATATGAACTAAAAATGCAAAATGCAGAAATGGAGTAAAAATACATAAAAGTAGCAATGTATAAGTACTCAGAAAATAACAGTAAAACAAAAAATACAGAAAAATATCCAAAATAAAAGAAAAAGAGATGTAGTGGTTCACCAAAATAAAACGCCAGAGATGGCGACCTCCCCACACTTAAAATGAAGCATCGTCCCTGATGCTCAGTCAAGCCGGGTGGGAAGGGGTGTCATCACTGGTAGGGATGGTAGCTGGCTCTGTGGTGGTGGTGGGCTGAGGGTCTGGCTGCTGTAGAGGCAGTGCTGACTGGATCGGGATCTCCGGATCTGCAGTCTCGATCTGATGCGTAACCTTCTGATGTGGTGCAGCCTGCTCTATGCCTGCCTGTGGATGGGTCTCCTCCTGGGGCTCATCCTCCTCCTCCTCTGATGGCTTGGATGGTGTATCGGGCTCGGAGGGGATGTCGCCACCCTGTCGGATCATCAACTTCAAATGCGAATAGCGTCACTGGTTGCAACGCTCCAATCTCTCGTACCGGTGCCGGTTACGGCGCTCCATCTGATCAAGCTGTCGGAATAGGCGGTGCACGAGGCGATATACGGGCTCTGAGGCAGGTGAAGGTGCAGTGGTGGCAGCAGGGGCAGCAGGGGCAGCCGTGGATGAAGAGGGTCCAGCAGACGGTGGGGCTGTCTCATCAGTAGCAGGGAAGGGTGGTGGTCTGGATCCCAAAGCTAGGAAGTTCCTGTTGTGAAGAATGATCTTCCTGCAATCCGCCGCTAGTGGTCTCTCATCGGCATCCTCCCATGGCACATCAGCTCGACGGCCTAGCTGTGTAACCAGATACAAAAAAGGGAGCGTGCCTCGGACGTGGACCCTGGCCATATAATGCCGGATAAAGCGTGGCAGATAAAGGTCCTTACCCTCCATCACACACCATAGGAGGGTGATCATAGCAGCCGGGATCTCCGTCTCATGAGTACTCGGAATCACATAGTTGCTCAAGATCTGGTGCCATAACCGAGCCTCATCATTTAAGTACGCCCTCTTGATCCCTCTAGGCATGGTAGTGTCCTGACCCATCTCCCAAGGAATCGTCGGGTCGAGAGCTATCCGTGCCTTCACAGCATCCCAATCAAACTGCATTAGGCGCATGTCTTCTTCAGCCTTTGTATAACCATCAGGCTGATCGGACTTGGCTGGGAGCCGGAGAATGTCCTCTATGGCCTCCTCAGTGACCAGAATCTGCTTTCCTCTCAGGTTCACTGCATCGAGGGTAGTGATGTAGTAGTTGCAGTAGAATTTCCTGACCCAAGATGCATTGACCTCTGTTAGTGCTCTCTCTAGAAAGAACCAGCCTCTTTGCTTGATTTGCTCAGTGGTGTCCTGCTGGAGTGCTTCTGGAATCCTCAGAGTTCTCTCCAGGTATAGATTCCTGGAGTTTGCAAATGCCGGATACTTCAGCTCACAGTACCGGTTTGCAAATTTTATTGGATCATTTGCAGGGAGCAGCTGGTCAGCTTTTTCCTGCTGTGTAAAATGCTTCTCCCGCCATGAGGAATCATGCATTAGGTCAATGATGGACTGGGAGGAATCTCTTCTCTTGCGCTTGCCAGTAGCCTTGCCTTTTCCTTTCCTTTGTGAGGCAGACATCCTGAAAAATGGAAAACCAGGATATGGATAAAAATAGGGAAGCAAATAGGCAATTAAACAAAGAAAACTAAAAGCGGCAAAGGAGAATGGGAGGTAGGTAAATGAGTTAAGTAATGGCATATTAAGGATTGTATAGTAGTTTAAAAGTTGAAAGGAAGAATGTGCAATCCAAAATGTATCAGAATTCAAGTTAAATAGAGAAATTGTCATTTATGCCATGGTTAGAAAGTTGGAGAAAAGTGAAAAATCAGAAAGATATTTTAAAAGGTTAGTATGGTTAGAATTTGAAAAAGAAGTTAGTAAATTAAAATAAGTGAGTCAATAAAATGCGGGTTAAAGTTAGTGGCATAAAGAAAATAGTCCATGTAACAAGGATTCACAATTATGACTGGAAATAACTCATAACTGAACAAGGAAAACAGGGTGAGGTTGATTCAAATAGATATAAAGAAAGCAAGAACTGGAATCAGAATATCACAAATGCAGTTTATAAACCAGGAAATCAAAGAGGATAAAAAAAAGTCTGCCATAGCATTCATGAAACGGTTTGATTAAGGCAGAGGACAACAGAGTTTAGATTGCCAAACCAAAACATGAATGAAAACAATTCACAAAAAGTTTGGGCAGCATTCCGGCGAAAATTGGATTGTCCCGGAAAATAAACAGCAAACAAGGCAGTTCATATGAATTAAAAAGTCAAGCTACAGGTACATATATATAATATAAACATGAAAATTCAATGTAAAGAGCAGCAATATACAAGAAATACAGCATATGAACAAGATTACAGCAACAGCAGATTTGCAAATATGATAAAACAGAAGCAAGAACAGTGCAAATAAACAGACCTAGAGCCACTAACCACAGCCTAATCTACCTAACAACCTAAAATCCACTACAACATGCAAGACTATCTATCCTAATTATGAACAGAAACGGAAAAAAAATAAGAAGAACTACGAACGGAAAAAAGGATTGCGTATTGCGGAACCTGGATGGCGAAAGAAGGGGAGTAGGCAGGAAGGTGGTTGGGTGGTGGTGATGGTGGCGTCCGGTGGTTGGCACGGTGGCTGGTGGTGACGCCCGGCGCGGCGGCTGGCAGCGTTGGGCACGGCGGTTGCTGTTGTTAGGGGGTAGGGATTTTGGGAATGGTAATGGGTGAAATAGGGGTTGGATAGGGGAAAGGGGGGTGGCGCGGCTGGGATGGCCGGCGGTGGTGGGTGGTGGTCCGCGGAGGGCAGTGGCGGGAAGGGGGAAAAGAGAGGAAGAAAGAAGAAAGAAGAAGGGGAGGGAGGAAGGGGGGCAGGTGGCAGCGGCGTCTGGACGGCGGCGGCATCTGGGTGGCGACGGCGTCTGGGTGGTGGCACGGTGGTGGCTGGGTGGTGGTTGGGGAAGAAGAAGAAGAGAGGGAGAAGAGGGTTGGGGGCTGCGCGACTGATAGGGTTCGCGTGGCTGGGGGGGTTATATTTTCAAATCCACGCGATCGCGTGGGGGACGCGGTCGCGTGGTGGGGGTGAAAATGGGAGTGACGCGATCGCGTGGGTCGCGCGATCGCATGATAGGGGTGGGAAAGGGGATGACGCGATCGGATGGGTCGCGCGATTGCATCACTGGAATTTGTGCTAAACGCACGACTCCAGCGCCGTTTCAGCGCAACTCTCTGTCTTCTTCTGGGGTGATGTGCAATCCATGCGACGCGATTGCGTCGCTCACGCGGTCGCGTGGGATTGGTATTGTGCAAGTGACGCGATCGCATGGGGCATGCGATCGCGTGGTCAATTTGTGCAAAACGCACAAGGGCCGCTGATGAGCGGATAATTTATACGCTTTTTGACATTATTTTTAGTATGTTTTTAGTAGGATCTAGTTACTTTTAGGGATGTTTTTAATAGATTTTGTGTTAAATTCACATTTCTGGACTTTACTATGAGTTTGTGTATTTTTCTGTGATTTCAGGTATTTTCTGGCTGAAATTGAGGGACTTGAACAGAAATCAGATTCAGAGGTTGAAAAAGGACTGCTGATGCTGTTGGATTCTGACCTCCCTGCACTCAAAGTGGATTTTCTGGAGCTACAGAACTCGAAATGGCGCGCTTCAAATTGCGTTGGAAGGTAGACATCCAGGGCTTTCCGGCAATATATAATAGTCCATATTTTGGCCAAGAATAGACGATGTAAACTGGCGTTCAACGCCAGCTTTCTACCCAAATCTGGCGTCCAGCGCCAGAAAAGGATCCAACGCCAACAATCTCCGTGGGATTCGACCCTTACTCACGTAAGGTATTACTTGGACGACCCAGTGCACTTGCTGGTTAGTTGTATCGAAGTTGTGACAATTATGAATTAAGATCAGAGCACCAAGCTTTGGAGCCATTATCAGGATTTGTTTGAGCCTGGAGATCACAATTTCGTGCACCAAGTTTTTGGCACCGTTGCCGGGGATTGTTTGAGTTTGGACAACTGACGGTTCATCTTGTTGCTCAGATTAGGTAATTTTCTTTTTTTTTTTTCTTTTCAAAAATTTTTCGAAAAACTCTTTCAAAAATTTTCTCCTTTGTTTTCGAAAAAAAGTTTTCGAAAAAAAAAAAATTTACTAAAAATAATGTTTTCAAAAATAAATTATTCTATGGCTTCAAAATTTTTAAGAATGAATTCTAGTGTTTCATGAAGCATGCTGAAGCCTATCTGGCTGTAAAGCCATACCCAAACTGCTTTGGGATTGGCTAATCACTTCAGTGGAGTCATGCCCAATCCTTTTTGATAGGGTATGTTAGGCTTGTCATGTCTGAATTACACTCATATTTTTATTAAAGCTTGGCTGGCCATTAAGCCATGCCTGACCCTTTGATTGGAGCTTTAAGACTAACATGGCAAGATTCCTGGAATTCATATTAAAAATTTTTGAAATCCTTATTCTTACTTCTCACAATAATTTTCGAAAAAAAATTAAAAGAAAATCCAAAAAAAATTAGAAAATCATAAAAATCAAAAATATTTTGTGTTTCTTGTTTGAGTCTTGAGTCATATCATAAGTTTGGTGTCAATTGCATATGCATCTTGCATTTTTTCGAAAATATCATGCATTCATAGTGTTCTTCATGATCTTCAAGTTGTTCTTGGTAAGTCTTCTTGTTTGATCTCGATGAATTTTTGTTTTGTGTCTTTTCATGTTTATCATATGCATTCTTGAATTCTTAGTGTCTAAGCATTAAAGAATTCTAAGTTTGGTGTCTTGCATGTTTTCTTTGCATTAAAAATTTTTCAAAAATATGTTCTTGATGTTCATCTTGACATTCAAAGTGTTCTTGGTGTTCATCTTGACATTCATAGCATTCTTGCATGCATCACATGTTTTGATCTAAAAATTTCATGCATTGCATCTTTTTAGTGTTTTTCTCTCTCATCATAAAAAATTCAAAAATAAAAAAAAAATATCTTTCCCTTTTTCTCCCATCAAATTCGAAAATTTGAGTTGACTTTTTCAAAAATTTTTAAAATCAAGTTGTTTCTTATGAGTCAAATCAAATTTTCAATTTGAAAATCTTATCTTTTTCAAGATCTTTTTCAAAAATCAAATCTTTTTCAAAATTCTTAGTTATTTTCGAAAATTCCAAAAATATTTTTCAAAAATCTTTTTCTTATTTTTATATCAAATTTTCGAAAATAACATAAACAATTAATGTTTTGATTCAAAAATTTGAAGTTTGTTACGTGCTTGTTAAGAAAGATTCAAACTTTAAGTTCTAGAATCATATCTTGTGATTTCTTATGAATCAAGTCATTAATTGTGATTTTAAAAATCAAATCTTTTTCAAAAACTAATTCCTATCATATCTTTTCAAAAATATCTTCTTATCTTATCTTTTTCAAAAATATCTTTTCAAAATATCTTTTCTAACTTCCTAACTTCTTATCTTTTCAAAATTTGTTTCAACTAACTAACTAACTTTTTGTTTGTTTCTTAACTTTTTCAAAACTACCTAACTAACTCTCTCTCTCTAATTTTCGAAAATATCTCCCCCTTTTCAAAAATTTCTTTTTTATTAACTAATTAATCTTATTTTTATTTTTAAATTTTAAAATTTTTCGAAAAAAATACTAACAATTTTCAAAAACCATTTTCGAAAATCACTAACTCTTTTTCAAAATAATTTTCGAAAAATTCTCCCTCTGTCATCTCATTCTATTTATTTATTCATCTACTAACATCTCTTCCTCACATCATCTAAGGCTTTAATAATGGTGGAAGAAACAGGTTTAGCAATAGCAAGCCTTTTCCATCATCAACTCAGCAACAGACAGAGAACTCTGAATAAAATGCTTCTAATTTAGCAAATCTAGTCTCTGATCTATCTAAGGCCACTGTAAGTTTCATGAATGAAACAAGGTATTCCATTAGAAATCTGGAAGCACAAGTATGAATCCCAAGGAGGAAGGCCTCCTGGGACGTCCAGTGATCAATAAGGAGCTTCCTTCTGAGGAACCAAAGGACTCTGAGGCTCATCTGGAGACCATAGAGATTCCATTGAACCTCCTTATGCCCTTCATGAGCTCTGGAAAACAAAGTGCTTAGGGCCATGGCCAAGACTCATAAAGAAGCTGTGTTCAAGAATCATCATACTGAACTAAGAGTGTCAATAACACTATTCAAAATCTGAAGTTCCTATAGATGCCAATCATTCTGAACCTCAATGGATAAAGTGAGATGCCAAAACTATTCAAGAGGCAAAAAGCTATAAGTCCCGCTCATATGATTGAAGCTCTATCTCATTGATAGTTTGGAATTTATAGTATATTCTATTATTTTTATCCTATTTTGATTTTCAGTTGCTTGGGGACAAGCAACAATTTAAGTTTGGTGTTGTGATGAGCGGATAATTTATACATTTTTTGGCATGTGGGATTGGTTTTGTGCAAGTGACGCGATCGCATGGGGCATGCGATCGTGTGGGCCAATTTGTGCAAAACGCACAAGGGCTGCACAATTCCAGCCTAACTTTCTAGACGTTGGATGTTTACGCCGATCTCCAGGTCACGTGGCTGCGTGGATGACGCGGTCGCGTGGATAGTGTTTTCGCCATATGACGCGATCGCATGGGGCATGCGGTCGCGTCGTGCATCCCTTTTTTTTTTAATTGAATGCAGGATGCAATGCTTAATGTGAATGCTATGCAGGATTCCAGGTTTAATAAAATAAAAATAAAATTCAAAAACAAACAAAACGAAATAAAATTAAAATTGCAAAAGGAACGATCATACCATGGTGGGTTGTCTCCCACCTAGCACTTTTAGTTAAAGTCCTTAAGTTGGACATTGGAAGGGCTTCCTGTTATGGTGGCTTGTGTTTAAATTCATCCAGAAATCTCCACCAGTGCTTGGAATGCCAATAGCCTCCGGGGTCCCAAACTAGGCATGTAAAGCTTCTGAGCAGCTTCAAACAGATTTTCAGGATCCCAAGCTTTGCTATTAAATCCGCCTCCGTCTTGATCTATATGTTTCCATCCGGGCGGTTTAAAAAGTGGAATCTCACCATGGTGACCAAACGTTCTCTGTGATCCATGCAATTGAGCATGATACCAATCCGTGTACTTCGAGGTGAAGCGTGGAACCTTATTGAACCTTGTGCACCAACTCTGAGTACGAGCCATTTCCCTCTTACTCTTAAAGCTGCAAAGAGCTCTACGCTGGCCATCTGTTTCAAGCAAACCATATTCAAGTGAATAAGTAAAGTTATATGTTAAGGATTGTACCCACTTGAAGCTTGTATTAGGTGGTAATGGCCTTGGGATAGGTGTTTCCGGTGGTTCTGTAAGTTCTACTCCCTTGTGCTCTTCCGTGAATTCCTCCACTTCCTTGCAAGGTTCTACAATTGTATCTGTGTCCTGGTCAAAGTCTTCTATGTCTTCCTCATCACTTGAGTCATAGATTGGAGGTTGAAAGAAATCTACCTCTGCATCATCTTCGTATTCATCTGGGGAAGATTCTTCGATCTCAGAGAATTCACTTGCGGATGCAAGTTCATTACTAGGAGAGCTAGACTTGTGACTATCACTATCAAGGGAAATTGCTTCTTGGATTATTCCGTCGGATTCTTCATAAACGACTTGCCTTGGGGGTTGTGTACTATCCTCCTTAGCATCAACTGTAGCGTCCTTGACGGAGTTCTCCTCAGTTCTGGATTCCCATGGAGGTTCAGCATCTCCTAGATCTTCAACCAACTCTTCTTCTTGAACAATGACAGCTTCTTCTACCTATTCTAGTACGACTTCATTCTCTGTCTTGTCTACTGGAGTTTCTGGTATCTCCTTCATGCTACGCTCTTCGTTAGACTGTTCACATGGGGCTGTGGTTGATCCTTGTGTATTTGAGTGCCTAGAAACCCATTGAATTATTGTTTACTCCAGTTGTCGAATGGTTGTTTGAAGTTTATTTACTGTTTCCTTTAGGCGAACCTCTGCTTCTCGGGTTGCCGGACTTGGGCATGATACATAGGAAAGTGGCGGTGATTGGGAGTGATTGGATTGGTACTGGGGTAAGGAAGGATCATATGGTGGCGAATGGTGAAGAGAAGCTTGTGAGTGTGGTGGTTCGAGGTTATGTTGAAAGGATGGTTTATATGCAGGGGGTGGGGCTTGTTGGTAGTTACAAGGTTGTCCACCATATCTTTCAGCTGGGTATGCACGGTAGAATGGTCTTTGTCCAGGATATCTCGGAGGGTGTTGCTGCCTAAAGGATTGATTACATCCTCTTGGCTCCATCCATCCTTGATTGGTCTGACCTTGTTGTCACAAGTAACAAACCCCTTTTAAAATTGATAACCGAGTATTTAAACCTCGGGTCGTCTTCTCAAGGAATTACAAGGAAGTATGTTCTTATTATTGGCTATAAAGGTTGTAATAGGGGTTTAGAAGGTGAGAAGCAAGTGATTTGAATGACAAGTAAAGTAAATGGCAATTAAAATAAATAAATACTGTAAAGCAACTTTTGGCAAGGTAAGAGAAATTAGAAGTCCAACTTAGTTATCTCTCTCAACAATAATGAAAGTTGAATCTAAATTCCACTTAGTTAACCCTTACTAAAGCAAAGGAAAGTCAAGGGACTAATTAGTTTGACCTTCGAATCCTATTTATTTCCTAAGAAAAATTTGGGATTATTGAAGTTCAGTTTAATTAGCAAGATAACGATTATCAATTATGCTGAGGTTGATAACTGTTGAGTTACTGATTTCTTAACCAGGACCAAAAGGGGAAAAAGTAAATTGCTGGAATAAAATATCTTCATATCGAAAACAATGATAACTTAATTTAAAGAGAACAATAATGAACTGAAATACCTCAAATAATCATTAACTCAAATAATAATCTGTAACATGGAATAATTCATAAGCCAATTGGGCAACATCTGCAGATACGAATAAAAGCATTAAGGTGAAAGTAGCATAGAAACATGAATTAAAGTAAATATTAAACCTGGATCGAGAGTCACTCTTAAAAACTAAGAGAAGTCCTAAATCCTAATCCTAAGAGAGAGAAGAGAGAATCTCCCTCTCAAAACTAAATCTAAATCATGGAAAGTAATAAAAATGCGAGCTCTCCTTTTTGAATGGATGCATTCCCTGACTTTATAGCCTCTATTCTGTGTGTTCTGCACCTGGATCTGGGCTAAGAGGGCTTCAGAAATCGCTGGGGGAGTATTCTATAAATTCTGATACGTGGCGTCTGTCACGCGTCCGCGTGGGTCACGCGGTCGCGTCATCTGGAGTTTTCCTTGTGGCGCGGTCCCGTCGGTCACGCGTCCGCATCGTATGCGCTATTCTCAAGTCGCGCGGCCGCGTCAGTCATGTGGCCGCATCGCTGCTTCTTCGCGTCTGGCACGCGATCGCGTGGATGCCAGTTTCTTCAAAACTCCGTTTCGCACTTTCCTTCCATTTTTGTACGTTTCCTTTTCCATCCTTTAAGGCATTCTGCCTTAGAAAATCTGAAACTACTCAACACACTAATCACGGCATCGAATGGAAGTAAAGGTAATTAAAATAATTAATTTTAAAGCTTAGGAAACATGTTTTTCACATACATCACATAATAAGGAAGGGAAAGTAAAACCATGCAATTAATATGAATAAGTGGGTGAAGGATTGAATAAATCACTCAAACTAAGCACAAAATAACTCATGAAATATGGGTTTATCAAAGAGCTAATATCTCTTCGTCAAAGAGCTAATAACTCATGAAATATGGGTTTATGGAGAGCTTCATCCATTGGAGGAGGTGGTGGAAGAGTGGGCTCATTGCTTGAGAGAAAGGGTTCATAATTGGAAGGTGGTTCATCTTGGTAAGGATATGGAGGTATTTGGTGGTAGGGGGTTTGTGAGTAGGGTGGTTCAAAACTATCTTAAGGAGGTGATTCATAGGCATATGGTGATTGCGGTTGACAACCACAATGAGCGTCACCACATCCATTAGGTTGGTATGCATTAGGAGTTGGATTATACCTATAAGAAACCAGCGAAGGTTGTTGCCAAGAAGGTTGTCCATAAGCTTGGGTCTCCACCCACCATTGATTGTTCCATCCTTGATGCATGTTGTCATTGTAGTTCCCATTTTCAACAACATAGTTTGAACTAAACTCATAGCCAAAGGGGTGAGAATTCATATTAGAGAAACAAAAACAAAAGCACAAAAACAAAGAGATAAAATCTAACTACTAACTCAAACAAGCAAACCAACAAAAGAGCAAACTATTCACAATATTAACATATGCACAATAACCAATAACAAGCACACATTGCAATTTCCTGGCAACGGCACCAAAAACTTGAAAGAGTATTACCGTCGGTTAGGAATTTCTTCTCGGTTAAAGAGAAATAACTTTGTTGCAAGTATAGTTCCAAACCGACAAGTAATGCTCAATCAAAGTTTAATTTGTTTGTCACAAGTTCAAACTAATAAAAATACCAAGAATGTTAGATCTCGGGTCGTCTCTCAAAGGAATTGCAGTGAGATATGCACATTATTGGTTATGGTATCCAAGGGGGTTTGCAAATAAGGGGATAAGAAATTAAATGACAAGAAAATAAAGCCAACAACTAAATATAACAACTAATAAAGAGATACATTCATGGCAAGGATTGAGAATATAGGCTTTCTATCCTAGTTATCAATTATCATACAATCATTAATAAGAGCTAATCCTACTTAGTCATCTCCAACATTGGAAGAAAGTACAATGTTATCTTCACATGAGAGAAAGTCAAATAAGACTAGTTAATCTTAAGCCAAAAGTCCTAATCAACTCACTAATTGAATTAGCAAGAGGTTAGAGTCAATGAAAATAATATTAACTAACAACTCTAGATCACCAATCTAAATTGGGTATAATGACTCAAGAGCACCTAATTTCTCCTTCCAAGCCAAGAATGCTCAAAAACTACTCTAACATCCAACCAAGCATTTTGTCAAACACTTGGTGGGCATAAAAGGAAAGCATAGTAAATTACAAAAAATAGTAAATTCTACAACTACCCAATGCAAGAAATTAACACTAACAACTCATTCAAATAACAATAAACAAATAAACATCAAATAATAACAAGAGTGCTCATAAACATAAAAGTGACATAAAAGGGAAATTAACAAGGGAACTAAGAAGAACAAAGATGTAAGAACAAGAAATTATAAAGAAAACTAAATGAAAACAAGAAGTAAACCTTAAATCTAAGAGAATTTGACCTAATTCTACCCTAATTTTAGAGAGAAGATGCAGCTTCTCTCTCTAGAAAGTACCTAAAGCATCGTCCTAACCTAATCTAATTGCTCCCCCTTTGACCCATATTGAGTTCTGCATCAAATAGCCTCAGAAATGAGATGGATTTGGGCCTGGAAAGTTCAGAAATCGCCCCCAGCATTTTTACTTTAATGAGATCACGTGATTAGTGTCACGTGTGTGCATGGACGACGCGTGCGCGTCGCTGGAAAATTTCCCCCTCACGCGTACGCGTGGGTGATGCATGCGCGTGGCCTTGCAGATGTCCTTCTCTTGATTCCTCCAAATTCTCATTTCTTCATGAATTCTCCACTTTGCATGCTTTTCTATTCACTTCTTCCATCCAATACTTGCCTTATGAACCTAAAATCCCTTAACAAACATATCAAGGCATCAAATGGAATTAAAGTGATTTAAATTTAGCTATTTTAAGGGCTAAAAAGCATGTTTTCACACTTAAGTACACATTTAGGAAGAATTACAAAACCATACTATTTCATTGAATAAATGTGAGATAAGTTGATAAAATCTCTTAAATTAAGCATAAGATAAACCACAAAATTGGGGTTTATCAAGACTCACCCTCTCTCTGCCTGAAAGTCTGAATGCCCGTCTTCATCTTAGCCAGCCTTTGAGGTATAAAGAACTTGCTCAAAAACTTGTTAACCACCTTATCCCAAGTGTCTAGGCTCTCCTTGGGCTAAGTGTCAAGCCACTATTTAGCTCGGTCCGGTACAGCAAATGGTCAGAGAAGTAGCTTGTAGACATTAGGATGGACTCCATTAGTCTTTACAGTGTCACAGATCTGTAGGAAATTAGATATGGACAAGTTTGGGTGTTCCTGTGGGAGTCCATGAAATTGGCAATTTTTCTGCACTAGAGAGATCAACTGAGGCTTTAGCTCAAAGTTGTTAGCAACAATAGGGGGTATGATACTGTTATTCCTATAGAAATCAGGGGTAGGAGTAGTATAGGAGCCAAGTGTTCTCCTCGGTTGTTCAAGCATATTGGGAGGATTAACAACATTGGCATTGACCGCATTGTTGTTGTTGTTGAGCTCTATAGTGGACTCTTCAACTTCCTTATCAAAATTGCTTCTGAGATTCTCACCGACTTTATAAGCTCTAGCTTGTAGCAAATGCCGCCTCAAGGTCCTTTCAATCTCAGGATTAAAATCTAAAAGAGGTTCTTTGTTTCTGTTCCTACTCATAAACAAACAAAAAACAAAGAAAAGGTGGGAATCTTTATGATAGAGTGTAGAGAATTCCCAGTGAGGTATCCTGTGTAAAAGAAATACAAATAAAATAAACTGCACAAATAACACTAAAAGTTGCAAAAATCAACAAGGAAAAATGAACCACTAAATTCAAAAATAATAACAAGAAAATTAATCAGAAAAAATAAAATAAAAATACTAAGGCGGACACTAAACTTAATTTTAGAAATTAAGAGAAAAATTTTAAATAAAGTAACCCTAAATTTTCAAAAATTTAAAAGACAAAATTGAATAAAAATAAAAAACTAAGAATGCCTAATCTAAGCAATCAGACGACGGTTAGTTGTCAATCATAGTCAATCCCAGCAACGGCGCCAAAAACTTTGTACGGAATTCAAAGTCCACAAACTAACCGACAAGTGCACCGGGTCGTACCAAGTAATACCTCAGGTGAGTGAGGGTCGATCCCACGAGGATTGATGGACTGAGCTACAATAGTCGAATGAATAACTTAGTCTGGCAGTCAAAAAATGGTGTTTTGAGGTTCAAAAAGCATTAAACAGTACTTTAGAAAGCAAGAAAGCAAACAGTAGAATCGGTGTGAAATATGTGTGAGAGAACAGTTAAGATTTTAGAGTTGTTTATTCTTCCGAATTAAGTTTTCTTACCAACTATTTTAATCATGCAAGATTCAATTCATGGCAAACTGTAATTGACTAAACCCTAATTTCTTAGTGTTTTGGTCTCCTCTGGCCTCGTTAACCGTCAATAACTTGGTCACTTAATTTCAATTAGAGGTTTAAGTCTAATCCTATTTTATTATCCAAAAAAACCCTAATTACCCAAATATAAGAGGATTATATGTCACGTATCTCATTAAGTCCAAGCAACTAGAAGTTTCGGAAGAGTTTACTTTCAAGCTGGTATTCAAGTGAGATAACTTTTCCAAGAATTAACAAGAATTCATGTAGAATAAGGGTTGTTCTTCCGATATACCCAGATTCATAAGATAAATAAATGAAAGTAATCAGTGAAAGTGAATAAATATAGTAATTAAAATAGAATGACAAGAGTGTTAATCCATAGAAATCAACAGAGCTCCTAACCTTAACCAAGGAGGTTTAGTGGCTCATGACTCAGAGAGAAAACTAGGGTTCAGAAAATGTGAATGTGTGTAAGAGAGAAGATCTCCCGAAGGGCTAAATCTTTTCCCTTTTATATATAACCTAATTTGATTTGAAACTAAAATAAAAATAATAAATTCTAAACCTAAAAGATTTCGTTTGTAAATAAAAATAACTAAAATAAAATAAAATATAACAATTAAAAGCCAACTCCGACTAAAGATGCTCATTTGGTAGAGGTGGATGGTGCGGAATTTATAACCCACAAACTAACCGGCAAGTGCACCGGGTCGTACCAAGTAGTACCTCAAGTGAATGAGGGTCGATCCCACGAGGATTGATGGACTAAGCAACAATGATTGAATGATTTACTTAGTTAGGCAAACAGAAAATGGTGTTTTGAGAGTTCAATTGCATCAAATAGTCAGAAAAACAAAAAGCAAGGAATAAACAGGTTGTGAAATATATGGAGAAAACAGTTAAGGTTTCAGAGATATTTATTTTCCGGATTCTTTTCTTACCAACTATTTTAATCATGCAAGATTCAATTCATGGCAAATTATATGTGACTAAACCTTGATTTCTTAGACCTTTATAGTCTTCTCTAACCTTCATCAACTGCCAATTCCTTGGTCACTTGATTCTAATTAAAGGGTTAAGTTCAATTCTAGTTTATATGCCACAGAAATCCTAATTTTCCAAATATAAAAGGATTATATGTCACGTATCCCGTTAAGTCTAGATAATTAGAAATTTAGGAGAAATTGTTTTCAAGCTGTTGTTCAAGCAAAGAGCTTTTCCAAGTTTTACAAGAACTCAATTAGAACAAGGCTCATACTTCCGTTCCACCCAGATTCCTAAGATAATGAACGAAAATAATTATTGAAATTGAAATCAATACATAAATTAAAATAGAACAGTAATAGTATTAATCCATAGAATAAACAGAGGTCCTAACCTTAACAGTGGAGGTTTAGTTGCTCATGGGGTTCTGAAAAACTATAAACTGTGGAATGAGGTACGAGAGAAGAGAAGAGCCCGAAGGGCTGATTCTTTTCCCTTTTATATCTAATCCTAATTAAATGTAAAATATATTTTCTAAAACTAAATAATATCTTTTTCTATTTATAAATAAAATAAAAGTTTAATCAAAATTAAATGAGGATCTTCGTGTCTTTGCAATTGAGACGTGGGAACCATTGTTAATCATTAGTGTAGCGCCTAACTTGGATGAGGCAGCAAGGATTGGACGTGACTTGCTTGACCTAGCACCTAACTTGGTGGATTGTGGCGCCTAACTTGAAGGAGGCAGCAAGGAATGAGTGTGAGGGTAGTGTCTGGCGCCTAACTTGAAAATCTCCAAGTTAGACGCTACCTAGGCAGTGAACACTTGAAGCCTTTCTCTTGTCCTGGCTCCTAACTTGGTGAAACCCAAGTTAGGCGCCACCTATGCAGCATGCAATTAATGTGTGGAGTTTGTCTTGGCTCCTAACTTAGAGAATCCCAAGTTAGGCGTCAGCCTTGCCGAATTGATGGAGAAGAAGTGCAGACTATTATACATCGTTGGAAAGCTCTGGAAGTTAGCATTCCAATGCCACTAGAATCACATCAATTAGACCTCTATAGCTCGAGTTATTCATGTTAGAGTGCAGAGAGGTCAGGGTTCACAACATCATTCACTTTCTTCTCTTTTTCTACAAAAATTCCATCAAATCCATCCGAATGCCACCTGAAATAAACAAAATTGTACGCGACTCAAAGTAGCATCCATAGTGGCTAAAAGATATTTAATTCTTGATTAACCTCACGAATTTGAATACAAATTCACTAGGTAAAGATAGGAAAGATGCTCACGCATCACAACACAAAATGTGAATTGTTGCTTGTCCTCAAGCAACCAAAACTAATACAAGCTTAAGATATGAATTTGCATGAGAAGTGAGAGTACAATTAAGCTCATGTCTCTTCTTAAAGTGGAGCTTACATACTGCAATCTTGAATGGTTTTGGCATCTCATTCTCCTTTGAATCAGAGGAATGTCACTATCATTCGGAATTAGAATCCGGATAATATTATGAATTCTCTAATCTTTTATACTTCAGTTTAATCCTTGAACACAACAAATTTCCTTTAATTCTCTTTTCTTTGGTGCTTTGCACCCTGAGCCTAGCCGTGACTATAAATGTTTTGTCTCAAGCTTCACTTGACACGAAAACACCACAAGCACTTAACTAGGGAACTCTTTTTAAGTTCTGATTTTTCTTTCAGTTACTCCCAGAAAGTGGTGCTCAAAGCTTTTGGAACTATTAAATGCACTTGATCTCGACATTTAGTGCTCTGTCTCAAGGGTTACTTGACATATTTACACCACAAGAATATGACTAGGGAAACAACTCTTTAAGCTTTTAATCATGTCTGACCTCCCTAGTCATTGATGCTCAGAGCCTTGGACCTTGCTTTTATTTTTCTTTTGCTGTTTCTTTTGCTTCAAGGATTAAGCTTTTATTTACTTCAGAGAATTCATAATAGTTTTCTAAATTCCTGTTCCTTATACATCAACATCCTTTGATTCAAATTCAAATATGCACAGTTCATGTCATACATTCAGAATCACAAAGAATACCACCGCATTTAAGTAAATAAGACTACTCTTTGATATAAACTCTATTTCTCATGCAATACATCTTTTTCTTTTTCTTTTTCTTTTTCTTTTGAATTCAAGCTCAGTGAGTGGTACATGAGACACTTTTCAGAATTAAAATCAAATAATAAAATTAAAATAGTAAATCAAACTAGAACTCAAGAATTTAAATAACAAAGGATCATCCAGAAACTAAGATAAAACAACAGAAAACAGGAACATAACATAGTAATGGCAAAATAGTATAGGAAGTGAAAGGAACTAAGCCACCTCAATCTCCATGATGGGGATCCCTCTCCTCTGGCTGTGATCCATATGGTCCTCTTAGGCGACTATAATCCTGTCTCAGCTAGAAAATCTCCTGGCACTGAGAGTCTTGAGCAGCTCTCATCCGATCAAGGGTGGCGGTGAGATACTCCCAACAGTTGTTTTTTGTCACCCTCATCTCCTCAATAGACACAGTGTACTGCTGCCAGTGACTATCCTGTGTGATTCTATATGCTCAATAGAGGAAGTAAGCTGCTGCCAGTATTCCTGAGGTGGGAAGTAGTGTCCCTGAGGCAATGATGGCTGGTCTTGTTGAGCTTTCTCCTCAACTTGCTCTTCTTTGAGGGCCCTGTGCTGTTCCCTGTGAGTCTCCGTGGTCTTCTTGGTAATTGGTCTCTCAACAGGAATGGAAAAGTCATTCTCCACCTTTACCCCTGCTGTTTCACACAGGCGGTAAATCAGATATGGAAAACCAAGCCTAGCCTACTTAAGAGGATTGGAGGCAATGTTGTATATCTGTTCTGGAATAATTTCCTCTACCTCCACCACTTCTCCCTTCATGATATAGTAAATCATGACAGCCCGGTCGTATTCAGACCAGTTGCCAGTTGGCATGATAGACCTTCGGATGAAGTCTAACCATCCCCTAGCTACAGAAAAAAGATCAGTGCTCTTTAGTTGGTTCGGCTTCCCTTCTGCACCTATCCTCCACTGAGAACCCGGAATGCATAATTCTGAAATAACTAGATCCAGATGAAGGGCCTGGCAGATATTTCTTGGACTAAAATCAATGACTTTTCCTCTTACATAGCTCTGATAATTCTTTTCATTGACCCCCTCAACATCCTTGTACGTGACCCAGAGATTTTCATAAAATTCTTAGACCATCAGTTGTCCAACCTCCGTGTGTGGGTTACACAGAAAATGCCACCCTCTTCTCTCATTTTGAAATTGAATTTCCGGATATTCATCCGATTGCAGTGCAAATCTCACTTCCGGAGTCACAGCCTTCTTGTAGGTCTAATCATAAAAGTGTTCCCCATGGAGCTTGGATCGGAACATGTGTGTAGCATGAGAACTGGTGGCTGGCTCTTTGTCTTTCCTCTTCTTTGAAGATGTAATAGTTTTGGGTGCCATTACAGGAAACAGAGAAAACGAACAAGCAAAGCGACAACACCAAACTTAAAATTTTTTCTCGTCTCCGAGCAAATTAGAAGAATTCAAAGGGGAAGGTAGAGGGGAGTGAAAGAAGAAATTGAAAAAGAAGAAAATAAAAATTAAATTTAAAATTTTCTTTTCTGTCTTTTTTTTGTGATGAAACTAAAATACACTGAAGAAAGAAAGAAGTAGACGGGAGAAGGAGGGAGAAGAGGACGGACAGAGGGGCTTTGGGGGGTATGGTTGGGGAAGGGTTTAAAGTGAGGGGTAATGTTATTGTGGTGGTAAGAAGGGGATAGGGGAAAGGTTGGTTGTTCTTCGAAGAGGGGATTAGGGGAAGGGAATTGTTATTAGTTGTGTGTATAGAGGGTGTGGGGAAGCTACGGGCTTAGGCTCTGTATGAGGAGTTTGGGAAGTGTTGTGGTTGTGTTACTTGAAGTGGGATGGAAGAAGGCTTATATAGAGGAGTTGGGGTGGGGTTTCGTTGGGTGGAGTCACATGTATGAATTAGGAAGGGGAGGGAAATTTGGATTGGAGTTAGGGGAAGGGCTTGTGTCACGGACGTCTATGGGGAATATGTTGGGAAGCAGGGAATCAGGGAAGTAGGGGAGGGTTTCGGAGGGGTGTGGGGCAATATATGGGGAAGGGAAGGAATCTCTGGGAATTGAATGAAGGTTTTGGAAGGGAGTGGGGACCGAATCAGAGGGGATTTGGTGCAGGGACCATGAGATTTGGGTCAAGAATATATGAGATTTGGTTGGGAATAAGGCAAGTTAGGGGAGCCAGCGCCTAACTTGAGAAACACGGCGCCTAACTTGAGGTTATTGTCCTCTCTTGGCGCTTGACTTGGTGTGACTGGCGCCTAACTTGGTGTGAAGCCCCAACCTGCTGCCTAACTTGGATTCCCTGGTGCCTAACTTGATGCTGAGGCATACACCTGGCGCCTAACTTTGGGAACCTGGAACCTAACTTCATGCGTTTACCACTCACGGCGCCTAACTTCATATTCCTGGTGCCTAACTTCATGCCTCTCGAATGTGATGTAGTTCTAAGACTTGGTGTGGCACCTAACTTGAGGTGATGGAGTTAGGCGCAGACCAGGCAGAACCAAATTCCTCTTGCACACTTCATGTGGCGCCTAACTTGATGAAGCCAAGTTAGGCGCCACCCCTTTAGAGAGTAATTCCACTTTGAATGCATCATTGGCGCCTAACTTCAAGGGGTGAAGTTAGGTGCCACCCCTCCAGAAAGAAATGATGCACGAAAATTTGTATTGCTACAAATTTCCTTTGGCAAGTATACCGAATTGTCGTCAAGTAAAAACTCACAGTAGAGTGAGGTCGAATCCCACGGGGATTGATTGGTTGAGAAACTTTAATCAGAGGAGTATTCTAGTTGAACTGAGTAGATTTAAATTGGAAATTGCAGAAATTAAAATGGCGAGAAACGTAAATAGCAAGGAATGTAAATAATAGAAAGTAAATGGCAGAATATAAATGGCAAAAGGTAAATTTCAGAAACTTAAATGGGAATGGGGATGATGAACATAAATGTAAAACAGCAAAAGAAAGAGAATGGGAAGATCAGATATGGGAGATTCATTGGGCTCAGGAGATATTGTATTCTCCGGATCAAGTTTATTCTCATCTCTTCCTCAATCCAGGCAACTCATTGATCTCTTGGCAATCTTAGGTGATTGAATCCCGATTCCTTGGCAATTCAATCTCTCTAAACTTGAACAATTGCCCAATCCTTGATCTAATTGCTCATGGAAAGAGATGAAATACGGTCACTGATTATACCACATGTTTTCCTAGATTAAAGTATTGGTAGGATTATATGTCACTATATCCATCCAACCTCCAACCCAGTCCAACATGAGAAAGCATTTCTAGCATGATTTCCTCATTCCTTTTCCAAGGTTCAGAGGAAATTCAAGTATGAATAACTTCTCTTCCGAGACAGTTACCTAATTGGATGAAGATCGAAAGCTTTCAAGTAAATCAAAGAGAATGGAAAGAAGAAGAAGAATAAGAACTACAATTGATCCATTGAATTATAACAGAGCTTGCTAACCCAATGAAGGTGGGTTTAGTTATTCATAGCTCTGGGAATGGAAAAGTGGAATGTAAATTGCATTGAAAGTAAAAACTGAATTATAGAGAAAAATAAAATACAGAGTGTTTTCAGCCCTAGATCCCCAGGTTTCAATCCCTTAATCTAGTTCAAAACTACTCCTATTTATACTACTTCTCTGATCCTCAGTTGAGTTTGCAAGTCTCTGGATGTGGGCCCTTGGCCTTAGTTGAAGCAATTAACTAACTCATTGGGCTCTGTTCAGCTTGTTGGAACGGTTGAGGTTGGGAGCACTTCACGTTAGTCCCCACATTAGTGGCATTAACGTGGCCACTAACGTGGGCTTCCTTGGCCTATCAAAAGTTAGTGGAACTAACTTTTCCACTAACTTTTCATGCAGCTCCCATCTCCACGTTAGTGACTCACATTAGTGGCACTAACGTGGATCTCCTTGGCTTCGAATAAGTTAGTGGCACTAACTTTTGCACTAACTTTTCATCCTTGGCTTCGAACAAGTTAGTGCCACTAACTTTTCACTGTGCCCCTTTCTTCCACGATAATGCCCACGTTATTGGCACTAACGTGGGTCTTCCTTGTTTTAAACAAGTTAATGGGACCAACTTTTGTATCAACTTTTGAAGATGCCCTTCTCTTCCATGTTAATGCCCACGTTAGTGACACTAACGTGGGTCTTCCTTGCTTCAAACAAGTTAATGGGACCAACTTTTGTATCAACTTTTGAAGTTGCCCTTCTCTTTACGTTGGTGCCCACCACTAACGTGGGTCTCCTTGCCTTTCGCTGAAGTTAGTGGTGTTCACTTTTGCACTAACTTTTCCAAACCTTCCTCTCTTCCACATTAGTGCCCACACTAACGTGGGCATTAACGTGGGCCTCTTCTTCTTGCTACCTGAAATCAACCAAGCAAGGTGCATCAAAGTCTTGCTCTAATCATGAGATGATGCATCATTCAACTCTTGCATTATTCTCATGAAAAATGTATAGAATTCACAATGTTTACTTGAATCAAGGTATGAATGCATATTCAACCAAATACTTGCTTATTATCTAAGAAAATGCATGAAACTACCTTAAAACCTACTAAAAATGGCTAGTAAAACTAGCCAAGATGTCCTGGCATTACAACACCAAACTTAAATCTTGCTTGTCCTCAAGCAAGTGATAAAATCATAAGAAGAATGAGTGATAAAATCACAACACCCTTGGTTTATGGAGTTTCATGCATGGTCATTTAGGTTCATGTTTTTGCTAGTTTCTCGGCTATAATATGCTCTTGAGTACCCACTCTCTTGCCTTCTATGAGACTCTTATTCTTTGATCCTCAACTTAGCTTTGTTTTTGTTTTCTTTTTCTCTTTAGAGCTTATTACTTTCTGTAGCTAAGTGTTCTGTGTTGAGACAACTCTTTAGGATAGGCTTTCAGTCAACACTCCTGAACCAGTTGGTTGATGATTCCATATTTGATGATATATTTTGGATTGATTTGAGTGGATTTCATCACATAAACCCACATTTATTCATCTAAATAGCATACTTTTGTGTTTTCTCCCTAAATTGAGCTTAATTGTGAAAACATGCTATTTTGTGCTTAATTTAATCAACTTTATTCCACTTTCATTCCATTCGATGCCTTGATATGTTTGTTGAGTGATTTCAGATTCATAAGGCAAGTATTGGATGGAAGAAGTGATGGAAAAGCAGGCAAAAGTGGAGAAAGCATGAAGAAATGAAGTTTTGGAAGATTCAGCATCTGTGCATGCGCACAGTGATGCGTGCATACGCACAAGTTTGAGTTTGGTGACGCGTACACGTGGGAGTGTATTTCGCCAGATGACGCGTACGCGTGACCCATGTGTATGCGTCACAGCCAGCACGTGATCTCATTAATGCAAATCGCTGGGGGCGATTTCTGGGCCTCCAGAGCCCAGTTTTAGGACTCTCTGAAGCTGATTCTTGCTATATCAAAGGAGGCATCATTCCATGTGAAGGGGGGGCAATTAGGTTTAGCTTTTCTATGTTTTTCTCTTAGTTTTCTAGAGAGAGAAGCTCCCCCCTCTCACTAGAATTAGGTTAGGTTTAGTTAATTTCTCTTTAATTTCTGTCTTTAATTCTTTTTTTAATGTAGTTTCATTTATGTTTCTTTACTTTATTGTCTTAGTTCTCTTAGTTCTTCTTCTTAATTTCTCATTTTTGTCATTTTTATGTTTATGGATACTCTTGTTAATTTTAATTTTCATTTAATGCAATTTATGTTTTATGTTCATTTAATACTTTTTTTAGTTGTTCTTATCATTTTCTTGCTTTTGGTAGTTAAATTTTATTTGTAATGCATTTTAATATTATTTTATTCTCATGCACACCAAGTGTTTGATAAAATGCTTGACTTAGTTTTTACATAGTTTTTCTTCACTCTTGGCTTGGAATTGAGGACTTTGGTGACCCTTGAGTCATTGTTGTCTATTATTTTTTGATATATTAGAGTAGTTAGTTGATTTGGTTTCCATTGACTCTAAGTCTCCCATTAATAGTGTTGACTAGGACTTCTGGATTGGGATCAACTATGCCTATTTGACTTATCCTCGATGTAGGGTTGACTAAATAGGATTAACTCTTCATAATCATCATGTGTTTGTGGTCAATGGCTAGGATAGGTAACCTTAGCTCCTAATCCTTGCCAAGAGGTTTCTTGCATTTGAATTCTCCTTTCCTTGCTTTACTTGCTTTGACTTTTAATTCCTTGCATGATCATTTAATTGCTTTCATTTAATTTCTTGCATGTTAAGTTACTTTCTTGCTATTTATATTTCTTGCCTCTCTTGCAATAAATCATAGTCAATAATCTTAGCATTTAATTACAACTCCTATGGAAGATGACCCGGGACTTCAAACTCCCGGTTTATATATTTGTTTTGTATTGTGACTATCTTTTGATTTAAATTTGATTGGAAATTAGTTGTTGATCTAGACTATACTTGCAACGAAAGAGAATTCTATTTTGAGAAAAAAATCTAGATCGACGATAAAATTCTCTTCTATTAAATTTTTGGCGCCGTTAACGGGAAGTTACAATGGTGTTGTTATTGGCTATTGTGCATATTGTAAATATTGTGAATAGCTTATTTTTGGTTGATTGTGCATATGTTGTTTGCTTATTTTTTGCTATTGTGAATATTGCTAATATGTGAATATGTGAATAATTTGTTTTTGGTTGATTGCTTATTTTTGTTAGTTTTAGGAGTTCATTTTATTTGTTCTTGATACCTTTGGTTCTTTTTTTCTTTTTATCCTATGAATTCTCACCCATTGCATTTTGAGTTTGGATGCTATTGTGTTATAGGAATTGGGAATTTCAAATGCTTGTTACCTAGATGGAATGAAAGGAATTCACAACAAGATTTGGGTGCACAAGCTTTGGGACTCTCAAAAGCCTTAGAGAATACAAGCTTGGGTGGAATTTCAAAGAGCTTCTCAATAAAGTCCAACTTAAAGACTCTAAATAGAAGTGCTAGGTGGGAGACACCCCACCATGGTAACATTATTTCAACCCTCCTCTTTCTTCATAATTTTCCTTAATTGCATTTTTGTTTGATTGGTTAGCTTAGAATTACTTTAATTTTGAGTTTAGATAGGTTAATTTGTGTATGGATCATGATTTGGTGAAGTTTGAATGTTTTGGGGTTGAGCTTTTGTTGAGTTAAGGCTTAAAGCCTTAGATTTTGAAGAAAATTTGTTGGAAAAAATAGGGCAGGTGCGTGCGCACATACCCGTACGCACACCAGCCTGTATGCCCTCTGTTAGGAGCGTTGGCAAAGCCTGTGCGCATGAACCCATACCCCTTTTCGCTTTTGTGAGTGCGCACGGTTCTGTGTGTACACGCACACATGATCCTTTCCTATAAAAAAAAAACAAGAGTCCTCTGTGCATGCGGACAACCTTGTGCGCACGCACACTTCTTAATTCTTCTTCTGCTCGGAGCGCTCGCATAGAGTGTGCGAGCACAAATCTCCCCTGTTTCACCTTGTGTGCGTACGCACACGTGTCTGTGCGTACGCACAAGTGCTGTTTTGGGCAATTTTCTTTTGCACTTTTTCCTAAGCCCTAACACACTTCCACCCCCTCCATCCATCCCTTCTCTTGCTTTTCTCTTATTTTTCTACTTGTTTTACTTAATTTCCATTGCATTTTTTTTCATTTTAGTAATTTTATTAAGTTTGGTTTAGTTATTTGTTAATTAAAAAAATTTCAAGTGTTTGATTAATGATTGATTGGGTTACTTCTTGCTTGAATTGTGGTTTAATTTTTTATGAATATGTGCATTGAGCATCAAGCCTTTGTTTGATTGCCTAAATGCATTTGAGTTTGACTCATATGTTGTAGCTACTATATGCATTAGACTATATCCTTGTTTGGTAACTTCATCATGAATTGTGCACTTTTACTTTAGTAAATTGAGTTGAAATTACTTGTTCATCATCGTTTTCATATCAATTCAATCACATAACAAGATACTTGTTTGTTTTTAATGTTTTGCATTTGTTTAAGTGACTTGACTTAATTATTATCAAGCTTATCACTTTTTGCAATAAGTACCTTTATTATGTGGCTATTGCATTATGTTGGGGATGAATAAGTAGTTTGCTTTTCATCATTCGATTGATTATTGTTTATTGTGCTATTTTATATCAAATTAGCGCTTTCACTTGCACAATTTCAATATCCAATATCTTTAAATTCAATTTACTTTAGTTGTGGTTACCTAGGTTAGCTTGTGCTTTAATCTCTTGTTTTTCTTTACTTGCAACCTAGGCCACTTACTTGAGGAACATATACTATTTCTTTTGATTGTGGTTGCTGTTTTTATCCAGCCAATGTGTTGTGTTCTAAACCGTGTGCATTTAGAATACACACATTGCCTTTTCTCATACCACACTACTATGAATTTTTCCTCAATTCTTATTTTCTACAGCAAACCGGAACCCCGATATCCACCAACTGAAGGTGGAGCCTCACATCTCTTTACCCCCGGATTAAGTGAGTGTACGGAGGACCGTGCAATGTTTAAGTGTGGGGGAGGATCTGCAATTTTTGGGGTTAAATCTCTCTTTTTCAACACTTTGCACTATTTTTCTCTAGTTTTTAGTAATTATGAGCTTTCTGAATATTTGTTAGTATTGCATGACATTTCATTTTGCTTAGTTTGCTTGTATATATCTTAGTTGCTTATAGTTTTATAGTAGTAATTATTTGCATTTACTTAGTAAAGGAAATAAGTTCGGTAAAACAACAAAGAATTCTCAAGAAATCCCTTTTAGGGCGTTCCATTGATTAGTTTTGAAAACTTGTTTTTGAACTTGCATGAAGTAATTCTTTTTATGGAACATAAAAAAGAGCTTGACCAAATTACCTAGTGAGATTTGAGCTTTAATTGTGTGGTTGCACATTTTTAACCACAAATTTTGTTCTTGTGTGATATACTCATTTTATGATTGTGATCTTAGATTTGCTTGAATCTTTATGTCCTATATTTGTTGTTTTGAATGCATTTAGTATGATTGAGGCCATTTTTTTATATTAAACTTACTTAACCCATATGGCCAACCCTCACATCTACCTTTGTAACCACTTTTGAGCCTTTTAATTCCCTTTTGTTCTAATTTTAAGCACATATTTTACCCTAAGTGAAAAATCATTAATGTCCATGTATTGTATCTTTGATTAGCTTGGGTGGAGGAGTGTGTGTTATTCAAGTGTGGGAAAATTTGTGGGAAACATTGGTAGAGAGTTTACTTTGGATGTTCATTGAGAATACTTGGAAAAATGGATAAACACTCATGCATCTACTACTTAAAACATATGCATCTCTATTATATGATAAAAGAAAAAAAACGAAAAGAAAAGAAAAAGAAATGAAAATAAGAATGTAAATAAAGGATGCTTATGTGGTTGAATGAGAAAAAAAGGATGTATGAGTAAATGTGAGAAAATGGATAAATGGGTAGTTAGGCTATTTTGTTATGTATAAAGGATGATATAGGATTAGGTGGGATACTTGAGCTCATCAAAGATCCAATCTATTCGCCCACTTAACCATATTAATCCTACCCTTACCCTATGATGACTTGCATCATTTACCCTTTTTTCTTGTCTAAAAAGGACCATAAAGAGCATAATCTCATTTGATCATTGCAATTCATGAACTAATTGATGAATATTATGGTACATTGCTTTGAAATGGGGTTGTGCTGAATTTCAGGTGAAAAGAGCAACAAAAAGGGAAGAAAACAACAAAACAAAGCTGGGAGTGTGAAACTGGCGTGCTACTTGGAACAAACGCCATGAAAATGTATGGGCGTGGCACGCCAATACAGTTTTCCAGAGAGCAATGCTGAAGGCCACTAAAGGGGCACGGCACGCCAAGCTGGGCGTGGCACGCCAAGCTCATTACACACTATGGGCGTGCCACTTGGACCATTGGGCATGGCACGCCAGTTCATCAATCCAGAGGAGACAAGCACTTGGGCGTGCTACTTGGTGTCGAAAGTGTGGCATGCCAGCTCTTAATCCTCACTTGGGCGTGCCACTTGAAGACCCAGGCGTGGGACGCCAATGCAAAAGAAGGCCAAAGCAAGGCTGGGCGTGCCACTTGGTGTCGAAGGCGTGGCACGCCAAGCTCTAATCCTCACTTAGGCGTTGAAAGAACTGAAGATTGATGATTTAGAAGTTATAGTAAACTCTCGTTGCAAGTATAGTTACTAAACCAAGAAATCAACCTTTCTTACAAACGTTTTGGTTGTCACAAGTAACAAACCCCTAAATAAATTGATAACCGAAGTATTCAAACCTCGGGTCGTCTTCTCAAGGAACTGCAGGGAAGTATGTTCTTATTATTGGTTATGAAGATTGTAAATTGGGGTTTTTTAAGATGAGGAACAAGTAATTTAAATTGTAATTGAAATAAGTGAATGACTGTAAAATAAATAAATAACTGTAAAATAAACTTTTGGCAAGGTATGAGAAATTAGAAGTCCTATCCTAGTTATTCTTATCAATGATGATGAAGATTGAATCTTAATTCCACTTAGTTAGCCTTTACTTAAAGTAAAGAGAAGTCAAGTGACTAATTAGTTAGATCCTCAAATCCTAGTTAATCCCTAAGGAAAGATTGGGATTATTGAAAGTCAATTCAATCAGCAAAGATAACAATTATCAATCATGTTTGAGTTTGATAACTCTTGAGTTACTGATTTCTTAACCAAGACCAAAAGGGAAAAAAATAAATCTACCGGAATAAAAATATCTTCAGATTGGAAGCAATAGTAACATAAATAAAAGAGAGCAATAATAAACTGAAATACCTCAAATAACATTAATTCAGAGAATAATCTGTAACATAGAAGAATTCATAAATAAAATTGAGAAAATAATAAAAGGAATATTGAACCTGGTAAAAAGAGATAATCCTGAAAGTGAATAAAATCCTAATCTAAATCCTAATCCTAAAGAGAGAGGAGAGAACCTCTTCCTCAAAACTACATCTAAATCATGAAAAGTAACTAATTGGAGACTCTCTTTCGAATGGATGTATTCCCCCACTTCATAACCTCTGATCTGTGCCTTCTGGACTTGGATTTGGGCCAAAAAGGGCTTCAGAAATCGCTGGGGGCATTTTCTGTAATTTCTGGTGCGTGGCCTCTGTCACGCGTCCGCGTGGGTCACGCGGTCGCGTCAATTGGAGTTTTCCTTGTCACGCGGTCGCTTCAGTCAGGCATCCGCGTCATATGCGTTTCGCTTAAGGCGCGCGGTCGCGTCAATCACGCAGTCGCGTCACTGCCATTTCGCGTTGGCACGTGGCCGTGTCGTCCATGCGATCGCGTCACTACCAGTTTCTTCAAAAACTCCGTTTTATGCTTTCCTTCCAATTTTGTATGTTTCCTTTCCATCCTTTAAGTCATTCCTGCCTTAGAAGATCTGAAATTACTCAACACACGAATCACGGCATCGGATAGAAATAAAGGGTAATTAAAATAATTATTTTTTAAGCATAGGAAACATGTTTTTCACATACATCACATAATAAGGAAGAGAAAGTAAAACCATGCAATTAATATGAATAAGTGGGTGAAGGATTGAATAAATCACTCAATTTGAGCACAAAATATATCATAAAATATGGGTTTATCAACCTCCCCACACTTGAACAATAGCATGTCCTCATGCTAAATCCAAGATAAAGAGTAAGGTAAGGTTGAAGTGGTGGAATCTCATGCAATGCAATCTATTCTAAATGCAACTACCTAAATGCATCATGCAATTCTAATTATTTTTATTCACTTGTATATAAAGCTTACATGTAGTTGAATTAATTCACATTTCTCAAGGAATCATATACATAGCCAGACCTTAGATAATGATAAAGCACTTTTACAATTGAGATGGGAAAGAGAAATATTTTATAAACTTGTAAGACAATTAATAATTTAAGCATAGATATATGTTGATGAGCTATTAAACCCTTACTGGATTTTGTGTCTACTCTCTAGTCACTTAGTGTTTATTGGGTTAATCATTCTATTCTTCTTTTTATCCTTACATTCTATAACTTTGTTCTTCATCTAACCAATCAACAATCATAGAATATAGGCATACAAAAGTCATGAGGTCTTTAATTAAGGTTGTAATGGGGCCAAGGTAAAGGTAAGGGTACATGTATAAGGCTAAGTGAGCTAATTAAGCGAATCCTTGATTAGTCTAAGATCTCATCTAACATACATACTTTGTAAAGCAAAGCTTTTTTACCTATTTTACCCATATTTTCCCACTTTTGATGTTACATGCTCATATTTCAATTTTTTTTCTTTTTTTTTTTATCTTTTTTTTTAAACTGGTATGCAAGTATGCAGTATGCAATGCGAATGAATAATATTCAGGTTCAATTGAAAAGGAAAACAAAAATAAATGACACAAAATAAAACTGAAAAAGAAATGACCATACCATGGTGGGTTGTCTCCCACCTAGCACTTTTAGTTAAAGTCCTTAAGTTAGACATTGGATGAGCTTCCTGTTATGGCGGCTTGCGCTTAAATTCGTCCAAAAATCTCCACCAATGTTTGGAATGCCAACAGCCTCCGGGGTCCCAAACTAGGCATGTAAAGCTTCTGAGCAGCTTCAAACAGATTCTCAGGCTCCCGGGATGACGAATGTCAGAATAGATTCCAGGATCCCAAACTTTGCTTTTAAATCCGCCTTCGTCTTGATCCATATTTTTCCATCTGGGCGGTTTAGAAAGTAGATTTTCACCAAGATGACGAAACATTTTCCGAGATCCATTCGATTGATCACGATGCCAATCCGTGCACTTCGAATTGAAGCGTGGACCCTTATTGAACCTTGTGCACCAGCTCTGAGTGCGAGCCATTTTCCTCTTACTCTTAAAGCCGTAGAGAGCTCTAAGCTGGCCATCTGTTTCAAGTAAACCATATTCAAGTGGAAAAGTAAGGATTGTACCCACTTGAAGCTTGTATTTGGTGGTAGTGGCCTTGGGATAGGTGTTTTCAGTGGTTCTGTGAGTTCTACTCCCTTGTGCTCTTCGGTGAATTTCTTCACTTCCTTGCAGACTTCTTCAATTGCATCCATGTTCTGATCAAAGCCTTCTATGTCTTCCTCTTCACTTAAGTCATAAACGGGAGGTTGAGAGAAATCTACCTCCGCATCATCTTCGTATTCACTTGGGGAAGATTCTTCGATCTCAGAGAATTCACTTGCTGATACAAGTTCATCACTGGGAGAACTTGACTTGAGATTATCATCATCAAGAAAACTTGCTTCTTGGAGTATTCCGTCTTGTTCCTCATAAAAGACTTGCCTTGGGGGTTGTGTACTATCCTCTTTAGCATCAATTGTAATGTCCTTGACAGAATTCTCCACAACTCTGGATTCCCATGGAAGCTTAGCGTCTCCTAGGTTTTCAACCAACTCTTCTTCTTGTATAATGACAGCTTCCTCTACTTGTTCCAGTATGAAGTCATGCCCTGTTCTGTCCACTGGAGTTTCTAGTATCTCCTTCATGCTACGCTCCTCATTAGATTGTCCACACGGAATTGTGGGAGGTCCTTGAATGTTCGAACGTCTAGAAGATAATTGACTTATTGCTTGCTCCAGTTGATAAAGGGTTGTTTGAAGTTGATCTACTGTTTTCTTAAGGCGAACCTCTGATTCTCGGGGTGCTGGATTTGGATGTGGTACGTTGGGAAGCGGTGGTGTTTGGGAGTAATTGGATTGGAATCAGGGTAAATAAGGATCATATGGTGGCGAATGGTGAAAAGGAGCTTGTGAGTGTGGTTGTGCAAAGTTATGTTGAGAGGATGGCCTATAAGCGCAGGGTGGGGCTTGTTGGTAACCACAAGGTTGTCCACCATGTCTATTTGCTTGGTATGCATTGTAGAATGGTCTTTGTCCATGATATTTTGGAGGGTGTTGTTGCCTAAAGGATTGATCAGATCCTCTTGGCTCCATCCATCTTTGATTGCTCTGACCTTGATGCATGTTCCTGTTATAACTTTCACTCCTTTCAACAATATTAGAACCAAACTCGAAGCGAGAGGGGTGAGAATTCTTAGTAGCTAATGGAAATAAAAGGGGAAAATAAAGACAAATAAACAAGTAAAAGAAAAATATTTACAATAACCAATAATAAGGCACACAATTGCAGTTCCCCGACAACGGTGCCATTTTGAAAGAACTGAAGATTGATGGTTTAGAAGTTATAGTAAACTCTCGTTGCAAGTATAGTTACTAAACCAAGCAGTCAAGCTTTCTTACAAACGTTTTGGTTGTCACAAGTAACAAACCCCTAAATAAATTGATAATCGAAGTATTCAAACCTCGGGTCGTCTTCTCAAGGAACTGCAGGGAAGTATGTTCTTATTATTGGTTATGAAGATTGTAAATTGGGGTTTTTAAGATGAGGAACAAGTAATTTAAATTGTAATTGAAATAAGTGAATGACTGTAAAATAAATAAATAACTGTAAAATAAACTTTTGGCAAGGTACGAGAAATTAGAAGTCCTATCCTAGTTATCCTTATCAATGATGATGAAGATTGAATCTTAATTCCACTTAGTTAGCCTTTACTTAAAGTAAAGAGAAGTCAAGTGACTAATTAGTTAGATCCTCAAATCCTAGTTAATCCCTAAGGAAAGATTGGGATTATTGAAAGTCAATTCAATCAGCAAAGATAACAATTATCAATCATGTTTTTGTTTGATAACTCTTGAGTTACTGATTTCTTATCCAAGACCAAAAGGGAAAAAAGTAAATCTACCGGAATAAAAATATCTTCAGATTGGAAGCAACAGTAACATAAATAAAAGAGAGCAATAATAAACTGAAATACCTCAAATAACATTAATTCAGAGAATAATCTGTAACATAGAAGAATTCATAAATAAAATTGAGAAAATAATAAAAGGAATATTGAACCTGGTAAAAAGAGATAATCCTGAAAGCGAATAAAATCCTAATCTAAATCCTAATCCTAAAGAGAGAGGAGAGAACCTCTCCCTCAAAACTACATCTAAATCATGAAAGGTAACTAATTGGAGACTCTCTTTCGAATGGATGCATTCCCCCACTTCATAACCTCTGATCTGTGCCTTCTTGACTTGGATTTGGGCCAAAAAGGGCTTCAAAAATTACTGGGGGCATTTTCTGTAATTTCTGGTGCGTGGCCTCTGTCACGCGTCCGCGTGGGTCATGCGGTCGCGTCAATTGGAGTTTTCCTTGTCACTCGGTCACTTCAGTCAGGCGTCCGCGTCATATGCGTTTCGCTTAAGGCGCGCGGTCGCGTCAATCACGTGGTCGCATCACTGCCATTTCGCGTTGGCACGTGGCCGCGTCGTCCATGCAATCGTGTCACTGCCAGTTTCTTCAAAAACTCCGTTTTATGCTTTCCTTCTGATGAGCGGATAATTTATATGCTTTTTGGCATTGTTTTTACATAGTTTTCAGTATGATTTAGTTAGTTTTTAGTATATTTTTATTAGTTTTTAATTAAAATTCACATTTCTGGACTTTACTATAAGTTTGTGTGTTTTTCTGTGATTTCATGTATTTTCTGGCTGAAATTGAGGGGCTTGAGCAAAAATCAGATTCAGAGGTTGAAGAAGGACTGCAGATGCTGTTGGATTCTGACCTCCCTACACTCAAAGTGGATTTTCTGGAGCTACTGAACTACAAATGGCACGCTCTCAATTGCGTGGGAAAGTAGACATCTAGGGCTTTCCAGAAATATATAATAGTTCATACTTTGATTAAGGATAGATGACGTAAACTGGCGTTGAACGCCAGTTCCATGCTGCATTCTAGAGTCAAACGCCAGAAACAGGTTGCAAAGTGGAGTTAAACGCCGGAAACAGGTTACAAAATGGCATTCAAGTGGGCCCCAGAAGTGGATTTCTGCATCATTTACTCATTTTTGTAAACTCTAGTAACTAGTTTAGTATAAATAGGACTTTTTACTATTGTATTTACATCTTTAGTTTCATCTTTAGATCACGTTTAGGGGATGGCCTCTCGGCCATGCCTGAACCTTATCACTTATGTATTTTCAACGGTAGAGTTTCTACACTCCATAGATTAAGCTGTGGAGCTCTGCTGTTTCTCATGAATTAATACAAAGTACTACTATTTTTCTATTTAATTCAAGCTTATTCCGCTTCTAAGATATCCATTCGCACCCAAGAACATGATGAATGTGATGATTATGCGATGCTCATCATCATTCTCACTTATGAACGCGTGCCTAACAAACACTTCCGTTCTACATGCAAACAAGCTAGAATGAATATCTCTTAGATATCTAATACAGGGGACCGAGTCCGAGATATTAGAATCTTCGTGGTATAAGTTAGAACCCATGGATGGCCATTCTTGAGATCCAAAAAGTCTAAACCTTGTCTGTGGTATTCCGAGTAGGATCTGAGAAGGGATGGCTGTGACGAGCTTCAAACTCGCGAGTGCTGGGCGTAGTGATAGACGCAAAAGGATAGTAAATCCTATTCCAGTATGATCGAGAACCGACAGATGATTAGCCATGCAGTGACAGCGCATCGACCATTTTCACAGAGAGGATGGGACGTAGCCATTGATAACGGTGATGCCCTACATAAAGCTTGCCATGGAAAGGAGTAGGAATGGTTGGATGAAGACAGCAGGAAAGCAGAGGTTCAGAGGAACGAAAGCATCTCTACACGCTTATATGAAACTCTCACCAATAAATTACATAAGTATCTCTATCCTATTTCAATTATCTTTTAGTATACTATAATCTCTTAATACATTTGAATCCGCCTGACTGAAATTTACAAGGTGACCATAGCTTGCTTCAGGCCGACAATCTCCGTGGGATCGACCCTTACTCACGTAAGGTTTATTACTTGGACGACCCAGTATACTTGCTGGTTAGTTGTGCGAAGTTGTGACAAAGAATTAAGATTATGAACGTGCGTATAAAGTTTTCAGCGCCGTTACCAAGGAATGGAACCGTCATGATTTCTGCGCACCAAGTTTTTGGCGCCGTTGCCGGGGATTGTTCGAGTTTGGACAACTGACGGTTCATCTTGTTGCTCAGATTATGAAATTTTATTTTAATTTTAAGCTTTTTGTTTCTTATTTTCGAAAAATACAAAAAAAATTTCTTTTTTCGTTTTTCCCAATTAATTTTCGAAAAATACAAAAAAATTTTACAAAATCATAAAATCAAAAATATTTTTTGTGTTTCTTGCTTGAGTCTAGAGTCAATTTTTAAGTCTGGTGTCAATTGCATCTTTTTAATTTTCTAAAAAATTATTTTCAAAAATTTCATGCATTGCATTCTTCATGATCTTCATATTTTCTTGTTTTGTATTTTTTCTTGTTTTTCATAGGCATTCTTGAAACATTAATGTCTAAAGAATAAAAATTTTTAAGTTTGGTGTCTTGCATGTTTTCTTTTCTTGAAAATTTTTCAAAAATAAGTTCTTGGTGTTCATCTTGACATTCAAAGTGTTCTTGGTGTTCATCTTGACATTCATAGTGTTCTTGCATGCATCATTTGTTTTGATCCAAAATTTTCATGCATTGAGTCTTTTTGATGTTTTTCTCTCTCTTTATTAAAAATTCAAAAATCAAAAAAATATCTTTCCCTTTTCTTCTCATAAAACTCGAATATTTTACTTGACTTTTTCAAAAATTTTTAAAATCTAGTTGTTTCTTATGAGTCAAATCAAATTTTCAATTTAAAAATTCTATCTTTTTCAAATCTTTTTCAAAAATCAAATCTTTCTCATTTTTTCTTTCATAATTTTTGAAAATTCCAAAATGATTTTCAAAAATCTTTTTCATATTTCTATTTCAAATTTTCAAAATTAATGCTAACAATTAATGTGATTGATTCAAAAATTTTAAGTTTGTTACTTGCCTAGTAAGAAAGGTTCAATCTTTAAACTCTAGAATCATATCTTTTTAGTTTCTTGTTAGTCAAGTAATCAACATTAATTTTCAAAATCAAATCTTTTTCAAAATAAATTTGAATCACATCTTTTTCAAAATCAATTTCAAAATCTTTTCTAACTTCTTTTCTAACCTCTTATCTTTTTAATTTGATTTTTAAATCTTTTTCAATCAATCTTATCTTTTTGTTTCAATCATATCTTTTTCAAAACTACCTAACTAATTCTCTCTCTAATTTTCAAAAATCCCTTCCCTCTTTTTCAAAAAAAAAAATTTAATTAATTAATTGTTTTAAAAATTTAATTTAATTTGATTTCAATTTTAATTTTCAAAATTTAACTTTAAATTTTAATTTTAATTTAATTAATTTTTGAAATTCCCTCTCTCTCATCTCCTTCTAATTATTTATTTATTTATTTATTTACTAACACTTCTCTTCATCTCAAAATTCGAACCCTCTCTTCCTCTTGGTGTTCGAATTTCTCTTCTTTTATTCTTATCTTCTTCTACTCACATAAAGGAATCTCTATACTGTAACATAGAGGATTCCATATTTTCTTTTATGTTTTCTTCTTTTTCATATGAGCATGAACAAGGATAAAAACATTCTTGTTGAAGCTGATCCTGAACCTGAAAGGACTCTGAAGAGGAAGCTAAGGGAAGCTAAAGCACAACTCTCTGGAGAAAATCTGATAGAAATTTTCGAAAAAGAAGGAGACATCGCATGCAGAAGCTCCAGAACTCATTGACATGGTTGCAAATAACCAGTTTATGTACACTTCTGAAAGGAATCCTGTGAGTAATGGGACGCCTATGAGGAAGGGAGTTCTTGAAATTGATACTCTGAATGCCATATTGGCTCAGAATAAAATATTGACTCAGCAAGTCAATATGATCTCTCAGAGTCTGAATGGATTGAAGGAATCATCCAACAGTACTAAAGAGGCATCTTCTGAAGAAGAAGCTTATGATTCTGAGAACCCTGCAATAGCAGAGGTGAATTACATGGGTGAACCCTATGGAAACACCTATAATCCCTCATGGAGAAATCATCTAAATTTCTCATAGAAGGATCAACAAAAGCCTCAATAAGGCTTTAATAATGGTGGAAGAAACAGGTTTAGCAATAGCAAACCTTTTCCATCATCCACTCAGCAACAGACAGAGAATTCTGAGCAGAATCCATCTAGCTTAGCAAATATAGTCTCTGATCTATCTAAGGCCACTGTGAGTTTCATGAATAAAACAAGGTCCTCCATTAGAAATTTGGAGGCACAAGTAGGCCAGCTGAGTAAAAGGGTCACTGAAACTCCTCCTAGTACTCTTCCAAGCAATACAAAAGAGAATCCAAAAAGAGAGTGCAAGGCCATTGATTTAACCATCATGGCCGAACCTACAAGGGAGGGAGAGGACGTGAACCCTAGTGAGGAAGACCTCCTGGGACGTCCAGTGATCAACAAGGAGTTTTCCTCTAAGGAACCAAAGGAATCTGAGACTCATGTAGAGACCATAGAAATTCTATTGAACCTCCTTATGCCATTCATGAGCTCTGATGAGTATTCTTCTTCTGAAAAGAATGAAGATGTCACTGAAGAGCAAGTTGCCAAGTACCTTGGTGCAATCATAAAGCTGAATGCCAAATTATTTGGTAATGAGACTTGGGAAGATGAACCTCCCTTGCTCATCAATGGACTAAGTGATCTGGATCAACTGAGATTGCCTCAAAAGAAACAGGATCCTGGAAAGTTCTTAATACCTTGTATCATAGGCACCATGACCTTTGAGAAGGCTCTATGTGCTCTTGGATCAGGGATAAACCTCATGCCACTCTCTGTAATAGAGAAACTGGGAATCTTTGAGGTGCAAGCTGCCAGAATCTCATTAGAGATGGCAGACAAATCAAGAAAACAGGCTTATGGACAAGTAGAGGACGTGTTAGTAAAGGTTGAAGGCCTTTACATCCCTGCTGATTTCATAATCCTAGACACTGGGAAGGATGAGGATGAATCCATCATCCTTGGAAGACCCTTCCTAGCCTAGCTGTGATTGATGTGGACAGAGGAGAATTGGTCCTCCAACTGAATGAGGACAACCTTGTGTTTGAAACTCAAGGATCTCCTTCTGTAACCATGGAGAGGAAGCATGAAAATCTTCTCTCACTGCAGAGTCAACCAAAGCCCGCACAGTCAAACTCTAAGTTTGGTGTTGGGAGGCTGATGAGCGGATAATTTATACACTTTTTGGCATTGTTTTTACATAGTTTTTAGTATTATTTAGTTAATTTTCATTATATTTTTATTATTTTTTAAATAAAAATCACATTTATGGATTTTACTATGAGTTTTGTGTATTTTTCTGTAATTTCAGATATTTTCTGGCTGAAATTGAGGGAGCTGAGCAAAAATCTGATTCAGGCTGAAAAAGGACTGCTGATGCTGTTGGATTCTGACCTCCCTGCACTCGGAATAAATTTTCTGGAGCTAGAAGAATCCAATTGGCGCGCTCTCAATTGCTTTGGAAAGTAGACATCCAGGGCTTTCCAGCAATATATAATAGTCCATACTTTGCTCAAGGATAGATGACGTAAACTGGCGTTCAACGCCAGTTCGATATTGCAGTCTGGCGTCAAACGCCAGAAACAGGTTATAAATTGGAGTTGAACGCCAGAAACAGGTTACAACCTGGCGTTTAACTCCAGAAACAGCCCAGGCACTTGAGAAGCTTAAGTCTCAGCCCCAGCACACACCAAGTGGGCCCCAGAAGTGGATTTCTGCACTATCTATCATAGTTTACTCATTTCCTATAAACCTAGGTTACTTGTTTAGTATTTAAACAACTTTTAGAGATTTATTTTGTAACTCATGACAGTTTAGATCTGAACTTTGTACTCTTTGACGGCATGAGTGTCTAAACTCCATTGTTGGGGGTGAGGAGCTCTGCTGTGTCTCAATGAATTAATGCAATTACTTCTGTTTTCCATTCAAACACGCTTGTTTCTATCTAAGATGTTCATTCGCACTTCAATATGATGGATGTGATGATCTGTGACACTCATCACCATCCTCAACCTATGAACACGTGTCTGACAACCACCTCCGTTCTACGTGTCTCTGCTTTAGGGCCACAGGAAGAGAGAGCACTAATTCAGGTGCTAAGGACACACAGGACAGCTCTTGGGTGGTCCATAAGTGATCTTAAGGGCATTAGCCCAGCCAGATGCATGCACAAGATCCTATTGAAGGATGATGCTAAGCCAGTGGTTCAACCACAGAGGCGGCTAAATCCCGCCATGAAGGAGGTGGTGCAGAAAGAGGTCACTAAGTTACTGGAGGCTGGGATTATCTATCCTATTTCTGATAGCCCTTGGGTGAGCCCTGTCCATGTTGTCCTTAGGAAGGGAGGAATGACAGTGGTTCATAATGAAAAGAATGAACTGGTTCCTACAAGAACAGTTACAGGGTGGCGTATGTGTATTGACTAAAGAAGGCTCAATACAGCCACCAGGAAGGATCATTTTCCTTCACCATTCATAGACCAGATGATAGAGAGACTAGCCGGTCATGAATATTACTGCTTTTTGGATGGCTATTCAGGTTACAACCAAATTACAGTAGATCCTCAGGACCAAGAGAAAACAGCATTCACATGTCCTTCTGGAGTGTTTGCCTACAGAAGGATGCCTTTTGGTCTGTGTAATGCACCTGCAACCTTTCAGAGGTGCATGCTCTCTATCTTCTCTGATATGGTAGAGAAGTTTTTGGAAGTCTTCATGGATGACTTTTCAGTATTTGGAGACTCATTCAGCTCCTGCCTTAACCATTTAGCACTTGTTCTGAAAAGATGCCAAGAGACCAACCTAGTTTTAAACTGGGAAAAATGTCACTTTATGGTGATTGAAGGGATTGTCCTTGGGCATAAAATTTCAAACAAGGGAATATATGTGGATCGAGCTAAAGTTGAAGTAATTGAAAAATTACCACCACCTGCCAATGTTAAGGCAATCAGAAGCTTTCTGGGGCATGCAGGATTCTATAGGAGGTTTATAAAGGATTTTTCAAAAATTGCAAAACCTCTGAGCAATCTGCTAGCTGCTGACACACCATTTATGTTTGACACAGAGTGTCTGCAGGTGTTTGAGAACCTGAAAGCTAAGCTGGTCACAGCACCTGTCATTTCTGCACCAGACTGGACATTACCATTTGAACTAATGTGTGATGCCAGTGACCATGCTATTGGTGCAATATTGGGACAGAGGCATAATAAGCTTCTGCACGTCATTCACTATGCTAGCCGTATTTTGAATGATGCACAGAAGAATTACACAACCACAGAAAAAGAGCTGCTTGTAGTGGTTTATGCCATTGACAAGTTTAGATCATACTTAGTAGGATCAAAAGTGATTGTGTACACTGACCATGCTGCTCTTAAATATCTACTCACAAAGCAAGATTCAAAGCCCAGGCTCATAAGATGGGTGTTGCTTCTGCAAGAGTTTGATATAGAAATAAGAGACAGAAAAGGGACAAAGAATCAAGTAGCTGATCACCTGTCCCGGATAGAACCAGTAGCAGGAGCATCCCTCCCTCCTACTGAGATCTCTGAAACCTTTCTGGATGAGCAATTGTTTGCTATTCAGGAAGCTCTGTGGTTTGCAGACATTGTAAACTATAAGACACAAGGTTCTCCTTCCGTAACCATGGAGAGGAAGCATGAAAAGCTTCTCTCACTGCAGAGTTAACCAAAGCCCCCACAGTCAAACCCTAAGTTTGGTGTTGGGGGGCCACAACCAAACTCTAAGTTTGATGTTGAGCCCCCCCATTCAAACTCTAAGTTTGGTGTTGGGAGGTCCCAACATTGCTCTGAACAACTGTGAGGCTCCGTGAGAGCTCACTGTCAAGCTATTGACACTAAAGAAGCGCTTGTTGGGAGGCAACCCAATGTTAATTCATTATTTATTTTCTATTGTTATTTTATTTTTTAGGTTGATGATCATGTGGAGTCACAAAAACTACAAAAAAAAATAAAAAATAGGATGAAAAACAGCATTAAAAACATCACACCTTGGAGGAGGAGCACTCTGGCATTTAAACGCTAGAAACAAGCATCTGTCTGGCGTTTAATGCTAGAAACAAGCACCAAGCCGGCGTTTAACGCCAGAAACAAGCATCAACCTGGTGTTAAATGCCAGAAATAGGCTACATTTGGGCGTTTAACGCCAGAAACAGGTAGCAGTCTAGCGTTAAACGCCAGGATTGCATACAGAGGGCATTTTGCACGCTTAATTGGAGCAGGGATGCTAAATCCCTGACCCCTTAGGATCTGTGGACCCCACAGGATCCCCATCTACCCCACCTCTTCTTCTTTTGCTCGAGGACGAGCAAACATTTTAAGTTTGGTATGAAAAAAAAACATTGCTTTTTTTCTCCATAACCACTAATGCCTCAAGGGATGCACTTCCCTCCACAAAACTATTGGGAGCAAATCAACACTTCCCTAGGAGAATTAAGTTCCAACATGGGATAACTAAGGATGGAGCACCAAGAGCACTCCATCATCCTCTATGAGATTAGAGAAGATCAAAGAGCCATGAGGGAGGAGCAACAAAGGCAAGGAAGAACATAGAGGAGCTCAAGAGCACCATTGGTTCTTCAAGAGGAAGAAGACGCCACCCTCACTAAGGTGGACCCGTTCCTTAATCTCCTTGTCTATTTACTTTTTTGTTTTTCGTTTACTATACTCTATGTTTATTCATGTTTTTGTCTTTCATGATCATTAGTATTTAAGTGTCTATGCCTTGAAGTTATGAATGTCCTATGAATCCATCACCTCTCTTAAATGAAAAATGTTTTAATTACAAAAGAACAAGAAGTACATGGTTTCGAATTCATCCTTGAAACTAGTTTAATTATTTTGATGTGGGTCTATTTGGAGCTAAGTTTCATTGATATTTTGAAATTTATAGTATGTTCTCTTCTTTTTATCCTATTTGATTTTCAGTTGCTTGGGGACAAGCAACAATTTAAGTTTGGTGTTGTGATGAGCGGATAATTTATACGCTTTTTGGCATTGTTTTTACATAGTTTTTAGTATGATTTAGTTAATTTTCGTTATATTTTTATTAGTTTCTAAATAAAAATCACATTTCTGGACTTTACTATGATTTTGTGTGTTTTTCTGTAATTTCAGGTATTTTCTGGCTGAAATTGAGGGAGCTGAGCAAAAATCTAATTCAGGCTGTAAAAGGACTGCTGATGCAGTTGGATTCTGACCTCCCTGCACTCGGAATGGATTTTCTGGAGCTACAAGAATCCAATTGGCGCGCTTTCAATTGCGTTGGAAAGTAGACATCTAGGGCTTTCCAATAATATATAATATTCCATACTTTGTACAAGGATAGACGATGTAAACTGGCGTTCAATGCCAGTTCCATGTTGCAGCCTGGCGTCAAACGCCAGAAACAGGTTACAAATTGGAGTTGAACGCCAGAAATAGGTTACAACCTGGCGTTTAACTCCAGAAACAGCCCAGGCACGTGAGAAGCTTAAGTCTCAGCCCCAGCACACACCAAGTGGGCCCCAGAAGTGGATTTCTGCACTATCTATCATAGTTTACTCATTTCCTGTAAACCTAGGTTACTAGTTTAGTATTTAAACAACTTTTAGAGATTTATTTTGTAACTCATGACAGTTTAGATCTGAACTTTGTACTCTTTGACGGCATGAGTGTCTAAACTCCATTGTTGGGGGGTGAGGAGCTCTGCTGTGTCTCAATGAATTAATGCAATTACTTCTGTTTTCCATTCAAACACGCTTGTTTCTATCTAAGATGTTCATTCGCACTTCAATATGATGGATGTGATGATCCGTGACACTTATCACCATCCTCAACCTATGAACGCGTGCCTGACAACCACCTCCGTTCTACATTCGATTGAATGAGTATCTCTTGGATTCCTTAATCAGAATCTTCGTGGTATAAGCTAGAATCCATTGGCAGCATTCTTGAGAATCCGGAAAGTCTAAACCTTGTCTGTGGTATTCCGAGTAGGATTCAAGGATTGAATGACTGTGACGAGCTTCAAACTCACAAGGGTTGGGCGTAGTGACAGATGCAAAAGGATCAATGGATCCTATTCCAGCATGAGTGAGAACCGACAGATGATTAACCGTGCGGTGACAGCGCACCTGGACCATTTTCACTGAGAGGACGGATGGTAGCCATTGATAACGGTGATCCACCAACACACAGCTTGCCATAGGAGGAACCTTGCGTGCGTGAAGAAGAAGACAGGGGAAAAGTAGAGATTCAGAAGACAAAACATCTCCAAAACTCCAACATATTCTCCATTACTGCATAACAAGTATCTATTTCATGCTCTCTTATTTTTCGCAATTCAAACTGATAAATATAATTGATATCCTGACTAAGAGTTACAAGATAACCATAGATTGCTTCAAGCCAACAATCTCCATGGGATTCGACCCTTACTCACGTAAGGTATTACTTGGACGACCCAGTGCACTTGCTGGTTAGTTGTGCGAATTTGTAAGAAATAGTAATATTGACATTGACATATACAAATTCGTGCACCAGAGGCCACAACCAAACTCTAAGTTTGGTGTTGAACCACCACATTCAAACTCTAAGTTTGGTGTTGGGAGGTTCCAACATTGCTCTGATTATCTATGAGGCTCAATGAGAGCTCACTGTCAAGCTATTGACACTAAAGAAGCGCTTGTTGGGAGGCAACCCAATGTTATTTAATCATATTTATTTTATTTTCTTTTTGTTATTTCATGTTTTATTAGGTTGATTATCATGTGAAGTCACAAAAACTACTGAAAAATTAAAAACAGAATGAAAAACAGCATTGAAAATAGTACACCCTGGAGGAGAGCAGTCTGGCGTTTAAACGCCAGAAACAAGCATCTGTCTGGCATTTAACGCCAGAAACTGGCACCAAGCTGGCGTTTAACGCCAGAAACAAACATCTGCCTGGCGTTAAACGCCAGAAACAAGCTACATTTGGGCGTTTAACGCCAGAAACAGGCAGCAGTCTGGCGTTAAACGCCAGGATTGCACAGCAAGGGCGTTTTATACGCCTAATTGTAGCAGGGATGCTAAGTCCTTGACCCCACTTGATCTGTGGATCCCACAGGATCCCCACCTCTTCTTCTCTCCTCTTCACACCTTTCCACAACATTCTTCCCCAAAATAACCTCCACCAATCACCTCCAATTCCTCTCCAAAACCATCATACCCCCACCTACACCCATCCACTCAAATTAAAACCATCAGTCCTTCCTTTTCACACATCATAACCACCTTAAACCCCCAGTGCCCGAACCATTCACACACCTCCATCTCCTCCATTTTCTTCTTCTTCTACTACTTCCTTTCTTCTTTTGCTCGGGGACGAGCAAACCTTTTAAGTTTGGTGTGGTAAAAGCATTGCTTTTTGTTTTTCCATAACCATTTATGACACCTAAGGCCAGAGAAACCTCTAGAAAGAGGAAAGGGAAGGCAAAAGCTTCCACCTCTGAGTCATGGGAGATGGAGAGATTTATCTCAAAAGCTCATCACTAAGAAAAGGATGGAGTAAACAAGAGAGTCCACTTATAGACCTCAACAAGAACATTAGGAAATTCCTCACCATGAAATCCCTGAGATGCCTCAAGGGATGCACTTTCCTCCACAAAACTATTGGGAGCAAATCAACACCTCCCTAGGAGAATTAAGTTCCAATATGGGACAACTAAGGGTGGAGCACCAAGAGCATTCCATCATCCTCCATGAAATTAGAGAAGATCAAAAAGCTATGAGGGAGGAGCAACAAAGACAAGGAAGAGACATAGAGGAGCTCAAGAACACCATTGGTTCTTCAAGAAGAGGAAGACGCCACCCTCACTAAGGTGGACCCGTTCCTTAATCTCCTTGTCCTTACTTTCTATTTTTCGTTTATTATGCTTTATGTTTTATTTATGTTTGTGTCTTTACTATATGATCACTAGTGTCTAAGTATCTATGCCTTAAAGATATGAATATGAATCCATCACATCTCTTAAATGAAAACTGTTCTAAAAACAAAGGAACAAGAAGTACATGGTTTTAAATTCATCCTTGAAACTAGTTTAATTATTTTGATGTGGTGGTAATACTTTTTATTTTCTGAATGTATGCTTGAATAGTGCATATGTCTTTTGAATTTGATGTTTATGAATATTAAATATGTTGGCTCTTGAAAGAATGATGAAAAGGAGAAATGTTATTTGATAATCTGAAAAATTATAAAAATGATTCTTGAAGCAAGAAAAAGCAGTGAATACAAAAGCTTGCAGAAAAAAAAATATGGCGAAAAAAAAAAGAGAAAAAGAAAAAGCAAGCAGAAAAAGCCAAAAGCTCTTTAAACCAAAAGGCAAGAGAAAAAAGCCAATAGCCCTTAAAACCAAAAGGCAAGGGTAATAAAAAGGATCCAAGGCTTTGAGCATCAGTGGATAGGAGGGCCTAAAGGAATAAAATCCTGGCCTAAGCGGCTAAACCAAGCTGTCCCTAACCATGTGCTTCGGGCGTGAAGGTGTCAAGTGAAAACTTGAGACTGAGCGGTTAAAGTCAAGGTCCAAAGCAAAAAGAAGAGTGTGCTTAAGAACCCTGGACACCTCTAATTGGGGACTTTAGCAAAGCTGAGTCCCAATCTGAAAAGGTTCACCCAGTTATGTGTCTGTGGCATTTATGTATCCGGTGGTAATACTGGAAAACAAAGTGCTTAGGGCCACGGCCAAGACTCATAAAGTAGCTGTGTTCAAGAATCAACATACTGAACTAGAAGAATCAATAACACTATCGGAATTCTAAGTTCCTATAGATGCCAATCATTCTGAACCTCAATAGATAAAGCGAGATGCCAAAACTATTCAAGAGGCAAAAAGCTACAAGTCCCGCTCATTTGATTGGAGCTAAGTTACATTGATATTTTGGAATTTATAGTATATTCTCTTCTTTTTATCCTATTTGATTTTCAGTTGCTTGGGGACAAGCAACAATTTAAGTTTGGTGATGTGATGAGCGGATAATTTATACGCTTTTTGGCATTGTTTTTACATAGTTTTCGGTATGATTTAGTTAGTTTTTAGTATATTTTTATTAGTTTTTAATTAAAATTCACATTTATGGACTTTACTATGAGTTTGTGTGTTTTTCTGTGATTTCAGGTATTTTCTGGCTGAAATTGAGGGACTTGAGCAAAAATCAGATTCAGAGGTTGAAGAAGGACTGCAGATGCTGTTGGATTCTGACCTCTCTGCACTCAAAGTGGATTTTCTGGAGCTACAGAACTCCAAATGGCGCGCTCTCAATTGCGTTAGAAAGTAGACATCTAGGGCTTTCCAGAAATATATAATAGTCCGTACTTTGATTAAAGATAGAAGACGTCAACTTGAGTTGAACGCCAGTTCCATGCTGCATTCTGGAGTCAAACGCCAGAAACAAGTTGCAAAGTGGAGTTAAACGCCAGAAACAGGTTACAAACTGGCGTTCAACTCCAAGAAAGACCTCTACACGTGTAAATCTCAATGCTCAGCTCAAGCACACACCAAGTGGGCCCCAAAAGTGGATTTCTGCATCATTTACTCATTTCTGTAAACCCTAGTAACTAGTTTAGTATAAATAGGACTTTTTACTATTGTATTTACATCTTTAGTTTCATCTTTAGATCACATTTGGGGGCTGGCCTCTCGTCCATGCCTGAACCTTATCACTTATGTATTTTCAACGGTAGAGTTTCTACACTCCATAGATTAAGGTGTGGAGCTCTGCTGTTCCTCATGAATTAATACAAAGTACTACTGTTTTTCTATTCAATTCAAGCTTCTTCCGCTTCTAAGATATCCATTCGCACCCAAGAACATGATGAATGTGATGATTATGTGACGCTCATCATCATTCTCACTTATGAACACGTGCCTGACAAACACTTCCATTCTATATGCAAACAAGCTAGAATGAATATCTCTTAGATATCTAATACAGGGGACTGAGTCCGAGATATTAGAATCTTCGTGGTATAAGTTAGAACCCATGGATGGCCATTCTTGAGATCCAAAAAGTCTAAACCTTGTCTGTGGTATTCTGAGTAGGATCTGGGAAGGGATGGCTGTGACGAGCTTCAAACTCGCGAGTGCTGGGCGTAGTGACAGATGCAAAAGGATAGTAAATCCTATTCCAGTATGATCGAGAACCGACAGATGATTAGCCATGCAGTGACAGCGCATTGGACCATTTTCACAGAGAGGATGGGATGTAGCCATTGACAACAGTGATGCCCTACATAAAGCTTTCCATGGAAAGGAGTAGGAATGGTTGGATGAAGACAGCAGGAAAGCAGAGGTTCAGAGTAACGAAAGCATCTCTACACACTTATCTGAAACTCTCACCAATGAATTACATAAGTATCTCTATCCTATTTCAATTATCTTTTAGTATACTATAATCTCTTAATACATTTGAATCCGCCTGACTGAGATTTACAAGGTGACCATAGCTTGCTTCAAGCTGACAATCTCCATGGGATCGACCCTTACTCACGTAAGGTTTATTACTTGGACGACCCAGTGCACTTGCTGGTTAGTTGTGCGAAGTTGTGACAAAGAATTAAGATTATGAACGTGCATATAAAGTTTTTAGCGCCGTTACCAAGGAATGGAACCGTCATGATTTCTGCGCACCACCTTCCAATTTTGTATGTTTCCTTTCCATCCTTTAAGTCATTCCTGCCTTAGAAGATCTGAAATTACTCAACACACGAATCACGGCATCGGATAGAAATAAAGGGTAATCAAAATATTTATTTTTTAAGCATAGGAAACATGTTTTTCACATACATCACATAATAAGGAAGGGAAAGTAAAACCATGAAATTAATATGAATAAGTGGGTGAAGGATTGAATAAATCACTCAATTTGAGCACAAAATATATCATAAAATATGGGTTTATCAGGCGTGCCACTTGAAGACCCAGGCATGGCACGCCAATGCAAGAGAAGGCCAAAGCAAGGCTGGGCGTGCCACTTGGTGTCGAAGGCGTGGCACGCCAAGCTTAAAAGAACCACATTAAAGTGGGCGTGCCACTTGAGCATCAAGGCGTGGCACGCCAGTACAAGTTTCCAGAGAAGAAGTTCAAGGTCTAAAGCACTTGGGCATGCTACTTAGTGTCGAAGGTGTGGTACGCCAGCTCCAAATCATCACTTGGGTGTGCCACTTGAAGAGCCAGGCGTGGCACGCCAAGCCTAAAGGAGCCACCTTAAGAGGGGCGTGCCACTTGAGCATCAAGGCGTACTACGCCAGTACAAAATTCCAGAGGAGAAGATAGAGTACCAAATATATGGGCGTGCCACTTGGTGTGGAAGACGTGGCATGCTACATACTGTTTCCCACTTGGGCGTTGATAAACCACTATTTTATGGTTTATATTGTGTTTAATTGTGTGGTTTTATCAAATCTTTACCCACTTATTCATTAAATAAGCATGCATTTATAATTCCTTCCTAAAAATACTTTATAGTTGAAAACTTGCTTCCTAGAGACTTTTAATTTTATATTTTAATTCTCCTTTATTCCATTGCCGTGATCTGTGTGTTAAGTGTTTCAGGCTTTATAAGGCATGAATGACTTGGAGATTGGAAAGGAAGCTTGCAAAAATGGAAGGAACACAAGAAATTAAGGAGATAACCAGCGAGAAGTGACGCGGGCGCATGGCTCACGCGGCCACGCGATATAGAGGAAATTGCAGTGACACGAACGCATGGCCCACGCAACCACGCGGATTGGAAATTGCACCAGTGACGCGAAGGCGTGGACGACGCGCACGCGTGGCAAGGCAAAACGCTGGATGACGCGAACGCCTGGATGACGCGATCGCGTGACATGCGCGATCTGTAGAATCTGCAGAATTCGCTGGGGGCAATTTTCGGCCATGTTTTGACCCAATTTTCGGCCCAGAAAAGCAGATTAGGGCCAGGGAATATGCAGAGACCAGAGACAACATTCATTCCACATAGTTTTAGTTTTAGATCTAATTTTACCTCTCCTCTAGGTTTTCTCTCTACATATTCATAGTTCTTAGGATTTGATTTTATTGCTTTTTGGATTGGAACATTGAAAAGAGTTATTACCTCCGTCAAGACTTCACCATTCTAGTTTGTTTCCTTACTTGTCACTTACTCTTTCATGTTCTTTATTTACTCAGAGTTACTCTTGGATTATTTCTAGAATTTATTTATACAAGAATTACTTTTATTTTTAATTGATCCTTTTGATTATTATTTATTATGTCTTTCATAATTTCTCTTCTTTATTTTGTGAAATTTACATTCATAATGAGCGAGTAGTTCCATAACTTGATTGGGAGATGATTGAAAGGAAACCTTGAGTTGGGTTACTTAAAAGAAAAATTGTAATTAGGTTTATTGTTGGATCACCCTCTAGTCATTGACACTAGTCCTTCCCAAGGGAGAGGATTAGGACTTGTGACCAGAAATAGCTTTCCAACTTGCTTGAGTTTCCTCTACCTAGTAAAGGATAACTAAGTAGAACAACCTTCAATTACCAATTAATCTTGAGAGTACTCCAACAAGAATAGGGCTTCCAACTAATCTACTCCCAGTCAAGGTCTTTATTTAAATTACATAAATTCTCTAATTTACTTTCCTGTTTACCAACTCAACTCATTTTAGAAAACATCTGATTAATAAAATAGCACACCTTTCTGCAACTCGTTGGGAGACGACCTGGGATTCATACTCCCAGTATTTTAATTTTAATTTTGTTACAACCCTTCTAAATTGATAAGTAGATTTTCGGTTAGTTAAGAACTGTACTTGCAACGTATCTCTTATAAAAATTTCTTAACTCACCAATTTCTGCCACGTCAGGCGTGCTACTTGGGCCTCAGGCGTGGCATGCCAGCATCATCAATCAACAAGAAGAAGACTTGGGCATGCCACTTGAGTTCTAGGCGTGGCACGCCATCAAAGAAAACAAGCATATACAAGGGGCGTGGTACGCCAGACCATGGGCGTGCCACGCCAGTTCAATCATCAAGAAAGAAGAACTAAGCACACATAATGGGCGTGGCATGCCAGATGATAAACCACTATTTCATGGTTTATCTTGTGCTCAATTGAGTGGTTTTTATCAACTCTTTACCCATTTATTCATACCAATCGCATGCTTTATGTCTTCCTTCCTGATTTTGTGCTATGATTAAAAACATGCTTCTTTTGCCTTTATATTGCTAATATTAATCCTCTCTTATCACCATTAGATGCCTTGATATGTGTGTTAAGTGATTTCAGAGATTACCAGACCCTGGGCGTGCCATGCCAGTTCAACTTTTCAGAGAGGAGAAGAAGGAGGAAAAGGCCTGGGCGTGCCACTTGGGTTTGAAGGCGTGGCACACTAGGCCAACCAAAGCTTAAGAAGACCCTGGGCGTGCCACTTGGGCTCGAAGGCGTGGCATGCCAGGGACTCCAACACATGGAGCGTGCCACTTAAGGAGTTGGGCGTGGCGCGCCAAGCCAAATTGGAGGCTGGGCGTGGCACCCCTTTTGAACGCCAATCACACGCCAGCCTGGAAGGTCATGTTTATCGAGTTTTCTTTTCCCTCCAAATTGTATTTTTCTTTTTTCTTTTGTATTTTCTTTATTCTAGTGCTAGGAGTAGTGTAAATAACCCCTGAAAGTACTGAAAAGGAGGTTAGCTGTTAGTGGGATTGTGAGTAGTGGCTCTGTTGAAGTATAGTTAGATTTACTTTTCACATTATCTCTTCCATCTCTTGTACTTTTCTCTTGAGCTATGAGTAGCTAAATTCCCTCTCATTGAGAGAGGGAGCTCTGTTGTACTTGATGGATTAATGATAGTGAATTTTTTCTTCTCTTCATCTTCTCTTTGATTTGCTAGAAGGATTTTCGTTCTTCATGCTTAGCATTCAATTATCTTGGAAAAGGGGTTGAATACAAAATGGGTTTCATGGGAACCTTGGAAAAGGAAACATGAAATCATGCTAGAAATCCGTTCTCACACTTGAGTAGGATCTGGGTTTTGGTGTTTGGATATGGTGACATATAATTCTCTCTGTACCTGGACCTATGATGATGTGTGGTATAATCAGGGACCAAGCATATCTCTCTTCATGAGCAATTAGACTAAGGAATTGGCTATTTATCAAGATCTGAGAGATTGAATCACCAAGGGATTGGGGTTCAATCAATCATGATTGCCAAGAGGTCAATGAGTTGCATGATTGAAGATAAGTTAAACTGGATTTAATCCAAAGAGAACAACATCTCCTGATCTCAATGAATTCCCCCTATTCTTACCTTCCACCTTCTTTATAGCTTTCTTTACATTCTGTCACTCCCCATTCCCATTTACAATTAAGTCATTTATGTTTTTGTATTTTACATTATTGTTATTTTCTTTTCTGTACTTTACTGCTTCTCTTTACTTTTGAGTCATTTAGTTTCCTGTTCATTTACAATTCTACAATCACATTCTATATTGTTCAGCTTAACTAATTCACCAATTGATTAAATTTGCTTAAATCTACCAATCTCTGTGGATACGATCCCGCTCCACTGTGGGTTATTACTTGACGATAATTTTGGTGCGCTTGCCAAAAGAACGGATTCATCATTTTTATACGGGGAGTGAATTCTGGTCATGAACTTTTATGGCGCCGTTGCCGGGGAATTAGTCCTTCAATGTGCATGCACAAAATCCTACTTGAAGAAGGAGCCAAGCCATGAATGAAGTAGTCCAAAAAGAGGTGTTGAAATTGTGACAAGCTGGGGTGATCTATCCAATCTCGGACAGCCCTTAGGTAAGCCCAGTGCAAGTAGTCCCTAAGAAAGGAGGGGTCACTATTGTACCAAATAAGAAGAATGAGCTGATACCTACAAGAACAGTGACCGGCTGGTGCATGTGCATTGATTATAGGAAGCTTAATGAAGCCACCAGGATGGATCACTTCCTCCTACCTTTCATGGACCAGATGCTAGAAAGACTTGCGAGACATGAATATTATTGCTTCTTGGACAGTTACTTTGGTTACAACCAAATAGTTGTAGATCCTAAGGACCAAGAAAAGACCTTATTTACCTGTCCCTACGGTATTTTTGCTTATAAGAGAATGCCCTTTGGATTGTGCAATGCACCTGCAACATTCCAAAGGTGCATGCTCTCCATATTTTCAGACAAGATTGAAAGATTTATTGAAGTGTTTATGGATGACTTCTCTGTGTTTGGTGATTCATATTCTAACTGCTTACACCACTTAGCCTTGGTGCTAAAGAGATGCCAAGAAACCAACCTCGTTTTGAATTGGGAAAAGTGCCACTTTATGGTTGCGGATGGGTGGTTCTTGGCCACAAGATCTCAAAAAGAGGCATAGAGGTGGACAAGGCCAAGGTGGAGGTAATTGAAAAATTACCCCCACCTTGCAATGTTAAAGTAGTTAGAAGTTTTCTAGGACATGCTGGCTTCTATAGGAGGTTCATTAGAGATTTCTCAAAGGTTGCCAAACTTCTAAGCAACCTGCTCATCTCTAATGTACCTTTTGTTTTTGATAAAGAATGCATGCTAGCCTTTGAAGAGCTTAAGAACAAACTTTCCTCTGCACCTATCATAACACCACCCTGTTGGGATCTACCCTTTGAGTTGATGTGTGATGCATCTGAATTTACTGTTGGTGCTATTTTAGGACAGAAGAGGGACAAATTGGTGCCTGTCATTTTATTATGCCAGCAAAATCTTTAATGAGAATCAAAGGAACTATACCACTATAGAGAAGGAATTACTTGCCATTGTCTTTGCTTTTGACAAATTTAGATCATATCTTATTGGCTCTAAAGTAATTGTATTCACTGATCATGCAGCACTCAAATATTTGCTTACCAAACAAGAGTCCAAGCCCAGACTAATAAGGTGGATCCTGCTACTCCAAGAGTTTGACATTGAAATTAAAGATAGGAGTGGAGCAGAGAACAAAGTGGCTGACCACTTATCAAGGATCCCACAAAAAGAAGATGAGGCACACCAATTTGCAATAAATAAGAGCTTCCCTGATGAGCAGTTGATGATGATCCAAGAAGCTCCTTGGTTTGCAGACATAGCCAATTTCAAGGCTAACATCAACAAACCCATGAGGGGAAAGCTAATCAAAGATGCTAAACACTACATTTGGGATGAGCCCTAGTTGTTCAAAAAGTGTGCTGATGGGATCTTAAAAAGGTGTATTTCCTGTGAGGAAGGGCAAGAAGTACTCTGGCAATGTCATGGATCTGCATATGGAGGCCATTTTAGTGGGGAAAGAACTGCAGCCAAGCTGCTACAATGTGGGTTCTACTAGCCAATAATGTTCAAGAATGCAAAGGACTTGTTAACAAGATGCAATAAATGCCAAAGAGCTGGAAGTCTACCCAAGAAAAATGAGATGCCACAAAAATTTATAATGGAATTGGAGTTGTTCGATGTGTGAGGAATTGATTTCATGAGGCCATTTTCCTCCTCATACTCAAACAACTATATATTAGTGGCTGTAGAGTATGTGTCAAAGTGGGTAGAAGCCATAGCCACAGCAACAAATGATAACAAGGTTGTGATGAACTTCTTGAGAAAAAATATCTTCAGCCGATTTAGAGTTCCTAGAGCCCTTATTAGTGATGAAGGGACACACTTCTGCAATAGGCAACTTGAAGCACTCCTCCTTAAATATGGGGTAAAGCACAAGGTGGCAACTCCATACCATCCACAGATCAACGGGCAAGCTAAGATTTCAAATAGGGAGCTCAAAAGAATTCTTGAAAAAACTATTGGAAGCTCAAGAAAGGATTGGTCTAAGAAAATGGATGATGCATTATGGGCCTATAGGAAAGCCTTCAAAACACCTATTGGGATGTCTCCATACCAATTGGTGTTTGGTAAGGCTTGTCACTTACCAGTTGAGCTTGAACATAGAGCATTCTGGGCTCTAAAAATGTTGAATTTTGATGACCAAGCTACTGGAGAAAGAAGGCTAATGCAACTCAATGAGCTGGAAGAATTCAGAAATCAAGCTTATGATAGTGCAAAGATTTACAAGGAAAACACAAAGAGGTGGCATGATCAAAAGATAGTAAGGAGAGAGTTCACAGAAGGTCAGAAAGTGCTGCTATACAACTCAAGGCTCAAGTTCTTCCTAGGGAAGCTTAAGTCTCGATGGTCTGGACCTTTCACCATCCTCAAGGTGTTTCCCTATGGACATGTAGATCTCATAGAGGACAAAACACAAAGAACTTTCACTGTAAATGGTCATAGACTCAAGCATTACTTAGAAGACTCTTTGGAGGAGCAAAGAGTGAGCTACAACCTTAACTAAGAAGGAAGGAACATCAAGCTAATGACGCTAAAGAAGTGCTGGTTGGGAGGCACCCCAACACTCTATATCCTTTTGATTTATTGCTTTCTTAGAAGTAGCTTAAAACTGTCAATTTAGGTAGTTTAAGTTCCAGTTTAATATTTTTGTTTCACTGCTTTCTAAAGGTAGATTGTAAGTGGTAAATTAGGAAGTTTAAATATCAATTTTTGTTAGTTAGAGAATTTTCAATTTGTTGTCTTTTTTCTTTGGAAGTGCAATCTGATGAACACAATTACTAATTATGAGTAATTGGACTGGGAACTAGCTAAAAAGCTAAGTTTGGTGTGGCCACTAACCCACTTAATCTAGAATTTCAACCATTTAAATGAATTAACTTTGAGAAGTAAGCCCGGAGATTAAGTTTGGTGTGGCCACCACCATATGAAAATCACACTGTAAGCCCAACACGATTCAAGTTTGAAAACATTTAATAAATTGGTGGGTGCATAAAAGTTGGTTTTAATGTGTTCAGTGGGGATTTGAAGTGAAGGAATGTGAAAGGATTGGAATTATTTCATTTTTATGAACACATTAAAACCCAATGATGAAACCAATTTATTAGATGCAATGGGATTAAGTTTGGTGTCCCAAGGGACACTCATCAGTTGTAATTTCATTGGCTCATACTATAAGGAATGTGAAGGATTCTTTTATCATTACTAATGGGGTTTTGCTTTTTTATTTTCAGGGGAAAGGATGGGGCCTACATGATTGATAGCTCATAAAGCAAGAAGTCAAAGTGTACTTGCACTTTGGAACTCAACACATGCAGGAAGCAAAAAGGGATAAGGATTGGCACCTCTTCCCACGCTAGACGCCACTCCCCAAGTGGGAAAACACTGAATTGCTTTCACTTTCCACCCTCCATACTACACTTCCCTCCCCTATAAAAGCCCCTCACTTTCCCACCCCTCTTCACACTTTGAACCCCAACCTCATACACGAAAGAGAACCTCCACACTCTCCCCCTCTTGTCTTTACCATTCTTTTCATCTTCTTGTTTGGGACAATCAAGTCTTAAGTTTGGTGTTGGAGCAAAATTGTGTTTTGCTTAATCTCTTGCAATCTTCTTCAACATTCTTTAACCCTTCAAACATCTTTTCTCAACCCAACATCCAACACCTCTGAGGTAATACTGGAGAGGGCTGTGGTTATATATAGCATCATGAAAGAAGAAAATGTGAATGTTGGGGAGATGATAGCCAGCAACATCAATAGGGTGCTGAAAAGCACCAAGGATAGCACAAGGTTGGCCTTCCCCAGCATTATCCAAAGGCTCTGTGATGAAGCAGGGGTTGAGAAGATCATTGATGAAGTGCTAGTGGATCAAGATAAGCCCATAACTGCCAAGAAGATGGCCAAAGTGATGGCTATCAACCCACTTGAAAGGAGGAGGGAGCATAGAGCTCATGCTCATGTGCCACTAAGGTAACCACAACAAGAAGAATGGGTTGAAGAGCAACCACACTACTTGGCACTCCAACCACCACCATACCAACAATACCAACAATTTCCTGAAAGATTCAACTGGGAGCAACTGCAAGGAGACATACACCAAATGAAAGGAGACATACACCATCTGAGAGAGGATGTCAACCAACTCAAGGAACAACAACAATGGGACCAAGTGAATAAGAACATACAACAACTCCAAGGGAGTATGGAACACATGAAGGAGCAGCAAGATCAGATCAATTAGGGAGAGATGCAAGGCAGCCTCGGAATAATTCTGGAACAATAATAACGCCAACTAGGGAGCCTTGCTGAGTTCAGGCATCTCTATGAAGCCAGAACCATAGCAAGAGGGGAATATGACTACTACGCACAAACAAAATTGAGCTACTTGTGCAATGCAGTAGCCAACATGAACCCCAATTATCCAACGTACATGCAGAAGATGGAGGAACTCAGTGCAAGGCAGGAAGAAATTGCATACCAGCATAAAGGAAATGTAAAATCCTACATGAGGAGGCTGGGATTTTGGAAGTCCAAAGACAAAAAGGCAAAAGAGGTGTCCTCTAAGAAGAATGATGATGACTCCTCCCCCTCCAAGAAGAAAGACAAGGGAAAAGGGCCAATAAACTGAAGCTGCTCAAGGTTGTTAAGTCCCATGGTTGACACTCTTAAATTTCTGAAATTCTGTTTAGCTTTCTTTATGTTTAAATTTCTGTTTAATAATAAGTTGCAATGTTAGGATAGTTTATGTTTAATGCTTAGTTTTCTTATGTCCTGAAGTCTTTTATGAGTCCTTTATATTACAAGAAAGAAAATGCAATGCTATTTCAAGTTTTATCAACATCAATAAAAGAATAGTTTGTTTCCATAAGAGTTGTTGTGAGTTGTTACAAAAACAAGAGTAAAAGAGACTAAGACCAAGTGGGGCTGCTCAAAACCAAGAGATAAAGGAACTAAGTGTAGAACCTTGAATGAACTGAGAAGAAAATGAGTCATGAAAAGCGACTAGGCTTGGAGGGTATGACAAGTAGAGGCTAAGGGGTGTTCCTTAAATATCCATAGAACCAAGAAGTAGTAAGCAATAAAGACCCAAGGCTCTGAGCATCAACTATTAGGATGAAAGGAAACACAAGCTTAAAAGAGTTAGAAATCCTAGTAGATACTTGGGGTGAAGATGTGTCAAGAAAAGAGACCTAGGCAAGTAAATTTTTAGGGGTGTTTCAACACCTAGTACCCTAAAGCCAACTAGTTTGGGAGTGCTAATTGAAAGCCTACCTAAAGGGTTGTCTTGAGACAAAATATTTAGAGTTATGGTCAATGAAAAAGGAAAATTGAGAAGGAAAGAACAACCAAAAGAAAATGGAATAACTCTTACTACTTCAAGGTGACAACCAATAAAAAGGACCCCTGAGGCATATACTTGGAAGAACCCTCAAGGATCTAAGAGTTCTTTGTGACATTGAAACAAAAATATTCATGCATGTGTTAAACACTTAGCCCTACCCTTGGTAATGTTTGCATCTATTCAAGGTCAAGTTTCAATCTATCCAAGAACTACTCACATTGATTTGCTTGGGACAAGCAAAGCTTAAGTCTGGTGTTGTGATGACTTGCATCATTTACCCTTTTTTTTGTTCTAAAAAGGACCATGAAAGAGCATAATCTCATTTGATCATTGCAATTCATGAACTAATTGATGAATATTATGGTACATTGCTTTGAAATGGGGTTGTGCTGAATTTCAGGAGAAAAGAGCAACAAAAAGGGAAGAAAACAACAAAACAAAGCTAGACGTGTGAAACTGGCGTTTCACTTGGAACAAACGCCATGAAAATGTATGGGTGTGGCACGTGGTGCACGAAATTGTGATCTCAGGCAACGGCGCCAGAAACTCTGTACGCACATCTTAATAAATTGTTTTTCATTCACAACTTCGATACAACTAACCAGCAAGTGCACTGGGTCGTCCAAGTAATAAACCTTACGTGAGTAAGGGTCGATCCCACGGAGATTGTTGGTATGAAGCAAGCTATGGTCACCTCGTAAATCTCAGTCAGGCGGATATAAAATAGTTATGGAGTTTTCGAACATAAATAATAAATAGATAGAAAATAAGGATAGAAACACTTATGTATATCATTGGTGAGAATTTCAGATAAGTGTATGGAGATGCTTTCGTTCCTCTGAACCTCTACTTTCCTGCTGTCTTCATCCAATCAGTCTTACTCCTTTCCATGGCTGGCTTTATGTAAGGACATCACTGTTGTCAATGGCTACTTTTTATCCTCTCTGGAAAATGGTCCGATGCGCTGTCACTGCATTACTAATCGTCTGGAGGCATCACCCTTGTCAATGGCTGCATCTCATCCTCTTGTGAAAATGGTCCAAATGCTCTATCACAGCACGGCTAATCATCTGAGGTTCTCGATCATACTGGAATAGGATTCATCCTCCTTTTGCGTCTGTCACAACGCCCAGCACTCGCGAGTTTGAAGTTCGTTACAGTCATTCAATCCCAGAGTCCTACTCGAAATACCACAGACAAGGTTTAGACTTTCCGGACTCTCATGAATGCCGCCATCAATCTAGCTTATACCACGAAGATTCTGATTAAGAGATCCATGAGATACTCATTCAATCTAAGGTAGAACGGAAGTGGTTGTCAGGCACGCGTTCATAGGGAATGATGATGATTGTCACGTTCATCACATTCAGGTTAAAGTGTGAATGAATATCTTAGAAGCGGAATAAGTTGAATTCAATAGAAAAACAGTAGTACTTTGCATTAATCTTTGAGGAACAGCAGAGCACCACATCTTAATCTATGGAGTGCAGAAACTCTACCGTATGAAAATACATAAGTGATAATGGTTCAGGCATGGCCGAATGGCCAGCCCCCATGAAAGTCTAAGATAGCATAAAACTGATCAAAGATGTCTAATACAATAGTAAAAAGTCCTATTTATACTAAACTAGTTACTAGGGTTTACAGAAGTAAGTAATTGATGCATAAATCCACTTCCGGGGCCCACCTGGTGTGTGCTTGGGCTGAGCTTGAATGTTACACGTGTAGAGGTCAATCTTGGAGTTGAACGCCAGTTTGTAACGTATTTCTGGCGTTCAACTCTGGCTTGTGACGTGTTTCTGGCGTTTAACTCCAGACAGCAGCATAGAACTGGTGTTCAACGCCCTTTTACGTCATCTAAACTCGGCCAATGTATGAACTATTATATATTGCTGAAAAGCCCTGGATGTCTACTTTCCAACGCAATTAAAAGCGCGCCATTTTGAGTTCTATACCTCCCAAAAATCCCCTTTGAGTGCAGGGAGGTCAGAATCCAACAGCATCAGCAGTCCTTCTTCAACCTCTGAATCTGATTTTTGCTCAAGTCCCTCAATTTCAGCCAGAAAATACCTGAAATCA
>NC_029792.2:100282547-100284193 GCF_000816755.2 Arachis ipaensis | reverse complement strand
ACATCTCCGGGATCTCATGGTGATGAGCTTCATGCGTCTCTTGAGATCCATGAATGGGCTCTCTTGCTTACTCTATCCTTTTCTTAGTGATGGGCTTCTCTTCCTCAATGGGAATGTCTCCTTCTATGAAAGCTCTAGCTGAGTAACATAGATGGCAGATAAGATGAGGAAAAGCTAGCCTTGCCATGGGGGATGACTTGCCACAACATCATAGAAGTGATCTTGATGAGCTTTGGAGATGAATCTTTCCATCTCCCATGACTCGGAGGTGGAAGCTTTTGTCTTCCCTTTCTCTTTTCTAGAGGATTCTCCGGTCTTGGGTGCCATCAATGGTAATGAAAAAACAAAAAGCTTATGTTTTTACCACACCAAACTTAGAATATTGCTCGCCCTCGAGCAAGAGAAGAAAGAATAGATGAAGAAGAAAAAGAAAATATGGAGGAGAGGGGGGAGGGGTGTATTCGGCCAAGAAGGGGAAGAGAGGGTTGTGTTGTGTGAAAATGAAGAAGAATGGAGGGCTTTATATAGGGAAGGGAGGGGGGGTAAGGTTCGGCCATAAGGGTGGGTTTTGGGTGGGAAATTGATTTGAATTTTGAAGGTAGGTAGGGTTTATGAGGTAGGTTTATGGGGAAGAGTGGATGGATGTGAGTGGTGAAGTGGTTATAGGGAAGAGAGATTGAGGTGATTGGTGAAGAGTTTTGGAGAAGAGTGTTTATGGGATTGTGTGAAAGAGGGGTGAGAAGAAGTGAGTGGAGGTAGGTGGGGATCCTGTGGGGTCCACAGATCCTGAGGTATTCAAGGATTTACAACATTGTACCAAATTAGGCATGCAAAATGCCCTTGCACACAACTCTGGGCATTCAGCCCCAGATTGGTGCTTGTTCTGGGCGTTGAACGCCCATTTGTTGCCCATTTCTGGCATTGAACGCCAGAAGCATGCTTGTTCTGGGCGTTCAGTGCTAGCTCTTCTCCAGGGTGTAATTCTGGCGTTCAAACGCCCAGATGCTTCCCATTTTGGGCGTTCAGCGCCAGAACCATGCTCTGTTCTGGCGTTGAACGCCAGCCAGATGCTTCTTACTGGCGTTTAAACGCCAGTAAGGTCTTCCTCCAGAGTGTGATTTTTCTTCTGCTGTTTTTGATTCTGTTTTCAATTTTTATATTTATTTTGTGACTCCACATGATCATGAACCTAATAAAACATGAAAGAACAAGAAAAATAAAATTAGATAAATAAAAATTGGGTTGCCTCCCAACAAGCGCTTCTTTAATGTCAATAGCTTGACAGTGGGCTCTCATGGAGCCTCACAGATGTTCAGAGCATTGTTGAGACTTCTCAACACCAAACTTAGAGTTTGGTTGTGGCCTCCCAACACCAAACTTAGAGTTTACTGTGGGGGCTCTGGTTGACTCTGTTTTGAGAGAAGCTTACTGTGCCTCTTTTCCATGTTTACAGAAGGGTAACCTTGAGTTGTAAACACAAGGGAGTCCTCATTCAATTGAAGGACTAATTCACTTCTGTCAACATCAATCACAGCTCTTGCTGTGGCTAGGAAAGGTCTTCCAAGGATGATGGATTCATCCTCATCCTTCCCAGTATCAAGGATTATGAAATCAACAGGGATGTAAAGGCCTTCAACCTTTACTAA
>NC_029792.2:100261268-100282446 GCF_000816755.2 Arachis ipaensis | reverse complement strand
AATGAGTTCTTGAGCTTCTGCAGGCGTTTTCTTTAAGTGAATGGATTCACCTGCAGAGGTATCCAATGACATTTTAGCTAATTCAGACAGACCATCAAAGAATATGTCCAGGATGGTCCATTCTGAAAGCATGTCAGAAGGATACTTTTTGGTCAGTTCTTTGTATCTCTCCCAAGCTTCATAGAGGGATTCACCTTCTTTCTGTCTGAAGGTCTGAACATCCACTCTAAGCTTACTCAGCTTTTGAGGAGGAAAGAACTTGGCTAAGAAAGCCTTGACCAGCTTATCCCAAGAGTTCAGGCTATCTTTGGGTTGGGAGTCCAACCACACTCTAGCTCTGTCTCTTACAGCAAAAGGGAAAAGCATGAGCCTGTAGACTTCAGGATTTACTCCATTAGTCTTAACAGTATCACATATCTGCAAGAATTCAGTTAAGAACTGAAAAAGATTTTCAGATGGAAGTCCATGAAACTTGCAGTTCTGTTGCATCAGAGAAACTAATTGAGGTTTCAGCTCAAAATTGTTTGCTCCAATGGCAGGAATGGAGATGCTTCTTCCATGTAAATTGGAATTAGGTGCAGTAAAGTCACCAAGCATCCTCCTTGCATTATTATTATTTTCGGCTGCCATCTCCTCTTCTTGTTCGAAAATTTTTGAAAGGTGCTTACTGGATTGTTGTAATTTAGCTTCTCTTAGTTTCCTCTTCAGAGTCCTTTCAGGTTCTGGATCTGCTTCAACAAGAATGTTCTTGTCCTTACTCCTGCTCATATGAAAAAGAGGGACAGAAAAATAATAATAATAATAGGGGTCCTTTTTACCACAGTATAGAGGTCCCTGTGTGAGTAGAAGAAAAGAAGAAGAAAATAATTCGAACACAGATGGAAGAGGGGGTTCGAATTTAGGTGAGATGAAGTGTTAGTAGATGAATAAATAAATAGAAGGAGATAAGAGAGAGAGAGAATTTTCGAAAATAATTTTTGAAAAAGAGTTAGTGATTTTCGAAAATAGTTTTTGAAAAAGGTTAGTAATTTTCGAGAATTAAAATCAAAAATTAAAATAATTAGTTAATTAAAAAGAAATTTTGAAAAAGAGGGAAGATATTTTTGAAAATTAGAGAGAGAGGGTTAGTTAGGTAGTTTTGAAAAAGATAAGAAACAAACAAAAAGTTAGTTAGTTAGTTGAAACAAATTTTGAAAATCAATTTTGAAAAGATAAGAAGATAAGAAGTTAGAAAAGATATTTTAAAATCCAATTTTTGAAAAAGATATGAATTTGAAAAAGATAAGATAAGAAGATATTTTTGAAAAGATATGATTGAAATTAGTTTTGAAAAAGGTTTGATTTTTAAAATCTCAATTAATGACTTGATTCACAAGAAATCACAAGATATGATTCTAGAACTTAAAGTTTGAATCTTTCTTAACAAGCAAGTAACAAATTTGAAATTTTTGAATCAAAACATTAATTGATGATGTTATTTTCGAAAATTAGGAGATATAAGAAAAAAATTTTTGAAAAATATTTTTAAAATTTTCGAAAATAACTAAGAAAAAATGAAAAAGATTTGATTTTTGAAAAAGATTTTGAAAAAGATAAGATTTTTAAATTGAAAATTTGATTTGACTCATAAGAAACAACTAAGTTTTAAAATTTTTTGAAAAAGTCAACTCAAATTTTCGAATTTATGAGAAGAAAAAGGAGAAGATATTTTTTTTATTTTTGAATTTTTAATGATGAGAGGGAAAAACATGAAAAAGACTCAATGCATGAAAATTTTGGATCAAAACAATGAATGCATGCAAGAATGCTATGAATGTCAAGATGAACATCAAGAACTTATTTTTGAAAAATTTTTAATGCAAAGAAAACATGCAAGATACCAAACTTAAAAATTTTTCATGTATAGACACTATGAATGCAAGAATGCATATGAAAAACAAGAAAAGACACAAAACATGAAAACATCAAGATCAAACAAGAAGACTTACCAAGAACATGAGCAACAAGATGAACCGTCAGTTGTTCAAACTCGAACAATCCCCGACAACGGCGCCAAAAACTTGGTGCATGAAATTGTGATCTCAGGCAACGGCGCCAGAAACTCTGTACGCACGTCTTAATAAATCGTTTTTCATTCACAAATTCGATACAACTAACCAGCAAGTGCACTGGGTCGTCCAAGTAATAAACCTTACGTGAGTAAGGGTCGATTCCACGGAGATTGTTGGTATGAAGCAAGCTATGGTCACCTTGTAAATCTCAGTCAGGCGGATATAAAATAGTTATGGAGTTTTCGAACATAAATAATAAATAGATAGAAAATAAGGATAGAAACACTTATGTATATCATTGGTGAGAATTTCAGATAAGTGTATGGAGATGCTTTCATTCCTCTGAACCTCTGCTTTCCTGCTGTCTTCATCCAATCAGTCTTACTCATTTCCATGGCTGGCTTTATGTAAGGACATCACCGTTGTCAATGGCTATTTTTTTTCCTCTCTGGAAAATGGTTCGATGCGCTGTCACTACATGGCTAATCGTCTGGAGGCATCACCCTTGTCAATGGCTGTATCCCATCCTCTTGTGAAAATGGTCCAAATGCTCTGTCACAGCACGGCTAATCATCTGAAGTTCTCGATCATACTGGAATAGGTTACAGAAGTAAGTAATTGATGCATAAATCCACTTCCGGGGCCCACTTGGTGTGTGCTTGGACTGAGCTTGAATGTTACACGTGTAGAGGTCAATCTTGGAGTTGAACGCCAGTTTTTAACGTATTTCTGGCGTTCAACTCTGGCTTGTGACGTGTTTCTGGCGTTTAACTCCAGACAGCAGTGTAGAACTGGCGTTCAACGCCCTTTTACGTCGTCTAAACTCGGCCAAAGTATGAACTATTATATATTGCTGGAAAGCCCTGGATGTCTACTTTCCAACGCAATTGGAAGCGCGCCATTTTGAGTTTTGTAGCTCCAGAGAATGCACTTTGAGTGCAGGGAGGTCAGAATCCAACAGCATCAGCAGTCCTTCTTCAACCTCTGAATCTGATTTTTGCTCAAGTCCCTCAATTTCAGCCAGAAAATACCTGAAATCACAGAAAAATACACAAACTCATAGTAAAGTACAGAAATGTGAATTTAACATAAAAACTAATGAAAACATCTCTAAAAGTAACCAGATTCTACTAAAAACATACTAAAAACAATGCCAAAAAGCGTATAAATTATCCGCTCATCAGCACGCCAGGAGCTGGGCGTGGCACGCCAATACAGTTTTCCAGAGAGCAATGCTGAAGGCCATTAAAGGGGTGTGGCACGCCAAGCTGGGCATGGCACGCCAAGCTCATTACACACTATTGGCGTGCCACTTGGACCATTGGGCATGGCACGCAAGTTCATCAATCCAGAGGAGACAAGCACTTGGGCGTGCCACTTGGTGTCGAAGGCGTGGCACGCCAGCTCTCAATCCTCACTTGGACGTGCCACTTGAAGACCCAGGCGTGGCATGCCAATGCAAGAGAAGGCTGATAAACCCATATTTCATGAGTTCTTTTGTGCTTAATTAGAGTAATTTATTCAACTCTTCACCTACTTATTCACATTAATTGCATGATTTTACTTTCCCTTCCTTATTATGTCATATTGTGAAAAACATGTTTCCTAAGCTTTAAAATCAATTAATTTAATTACCTTTATTTCCATTCGATGCCATGATTAGTGTGTTGAGTAGTTTCAGATTTTCTAAGGCAGAATGACTTAAAGGATGAAAAAGAAAACATACAAAAATGGAAGGAGAAAGCAAAACGGAGCTTTGAAGGAAACTGATATTCACGCGATCGCATGGATGACGCGATCGCGTGCCAAGCACGAATCAGCAGCGACGCGGCCGCATGACTGACGCGACCACGCGCCTTAAGCAGAACGCATATGACGCGGTCGCATGACTGACGCGACCGCGTGGCAAGGAAAGGCTCCAAATGACGCGACCGCGTGACCCACGCGGATGCGTGACAGAGGCCACGTATCAAAATTTACAGAATACGCCCCCAGCGAATTCTGAAGCCCTTTTTGGCCCAGATCCAAGTACAGACAGCATAGACCAGAGGTTATAAAGTGTGGGAATGCACCCATTCAAGGAGAGCTCACCAATTTCTAGTTTTCATGATTTAGATTTAGTTTAGAGAGATTCTCTCTCTCTTTTAGGATTTAGGACTTCTTCTTGTTTTGGGAGTAACTCTGGATCCATGTTTTAATGTTCTTTTATTTTAGTTCTATATTTATTTATTCCAACATTTGAATTGATTATTATAATTTGATTCATGAATTATTCCATGTTACAGACAGTTAATTGAATTAATGATAATTGAGGTATTTTCAGTTTATGATTGTTCCCTTGGACAAAGACCATTCTACCGTGCATACCCAGCTGAAAGACATGGTGGACAACCTTGTAACTACCAACAAGCCCCACCCCGTGCATATGAACCATCCTTTCAACATAACCTCGAACCACCACACTCACAAGCTTCTATTCACCATTCGCCATCATATGATCCTTCCTTACCCCAATACCAATCCAATCGTTCCCAATCATCACCACTTTCCTTTGTATCATGTCCAAGTCTGGCAAACCACGAAGCAGAGGATCGCCTAAAAGAAACAGTAATTAAATTTCAAACAACTATTCAACAACTGGAGCAAGCACTAATTCAATGGGCCACTAGACGCTCAAATATACAAGGATCATCCACAGCTCCATGTGGACAGCCCGATGAAAAGCGTAGCATGAAAGAAATACTAGAGACTCCAGTGGACAAGACAGAGAATGAATTCGTACTAGAATAAGTGGAAGCTGTCATTGTTCAAGAAGAATAGTTGGTTGAAGATCTAGGAGATGCTGAACTTCCTTGTGAATCCAGAATTGAGGAAAACTCCGTCCAAAATACTACAGTTGATGCTAAGGAGGATACCGTACAATCTCCAAGGCAAGTCGTTTACGAAGAATCAGACGGAATAATCCAAGAAGCAAAATTCCTTGATGATGATAGTCACAAGTCTAGTTCTCCTAGTGATGAACTTGCGTCCGCAAGTGAATTCTCTGAGATCGACGAATTTTCCCCAAGTAAATATGAAGATGATGCGGAGGTAGATTTCTCTCAACCTCCAATCTATGACTCGAGTGATGAGGAAGACATAGAAGACTTTGACCAGGATACAGATACAATTGAAGATCTTTGCAAAGAAGTGGAAGAATTCACAGAAGAACACATGGAAACGAAACTTGCAGAACCACCAAAAACACCTATCCCAAGGCCATTACCACCTAATACAAGCTTTAAGTGGGTACAATCCTTAACTTATAATTTTACTTATTCACTTGAATATGGTTTGCTTGAAACAGATGGCCAACTTAGAGCTCTCTGCGGCTTTAAGAGTAAAAGGGAATTGGCTCGTACTCAGAGCTGGTGCACCAGGTTCAATAAGGTTCCACGCTTCACCTCGAAGTACACGGATTGGTATCATGCTCAATTGCATGGATCACGGAAAACGTTTGGTCACCACGGTGAGATTCTACTTTTTAACCAGCCCGAATGGAAACTTACAAATCAAAACGGAGGCGGATCTAAAAACACAGCTTGGGATCATGGATTATATTCTGACATTCGTCATCCCGGGAGGCTGAATATCTGTTCTAAGCTGCTCAGAAGCTTTACATGCCTAGTTTGGGACCCCGGAGGCTATTGGCATTCCAAGCACTGGTGGAAATTTTTGGATGAATTTAAACATAAGCCACCATAACAGGATACTCTTCCAATGTCCAACTTAAGGACTTTAACTAAAAGTGCTAGGTGGGAGACAACCCACCAGGGTATGGTCGCTTCTTTTTCAATTAAATTCTTGTTAACTGCTTTCATTTTTCCTTTTTCATTTTAATTTATTACACCTGGAATCATGCATAACATTCTTATTAATCATTGCATTCTACATTTTTCATGCACAAAAAAAAAAGAGGTTGCACGACGCGACCGCATATCTCATGCGATCGCGTCATATCGCGAAAAACACCACCCATGCGACCGCGTCACCCACACGGCCGCGTGAAATATATATCGGCGTAAGGATCCAACGAACAGAAAGTTGGGCTGGAATCGTGCGGCCCCTGTGCGTTTCGCACAAATTGGCCCACGCGATCGCATGCCCCATGCGACCGCGTCACTTGCACAATACCAATCCCACGCGACCGCGTGAGCGACGCGATCGCGTCGCATGGATTGCACATCACCCCAAAAGGAGACAGAGAGTTGCGCTGAAACGGCGCTGGAGTCGTGCGTTTAGCACAAATTCCAGCGAGGCGATCGCGCGACCCACGCGATTGCGTCACCCCTCTTTCCCCCTCTCATGCGATCGTGCGACCCACGCGATCGCGTTCCCCCCATTTTCACCCCAGCCACGCAACCGCGTGCCCCACGCGGCCGCGTGGATTCGAAAATATAACCCCCCCAGCCCGCGAACCCTATCAGTCGCGAGCCAACAACCACCACCCTCCCTTCCCCTATCCTCTTCCTCTCTCACTAACCCTAATACCCCTCTCCGCCACTGCCCCCTCAACCGCCACCGCGACGCCGTGCACCACCACCACGCCGGACGCCGCCGCAGCCACCTTCTTCCCTGTTCCACCTCTTCCGCTTACCAGGTTCCGCAACACGCAATCCTTTTTATCCGTTCGTCACTTTTCTGTATTTTTTATTCCATTCATGATTAGGATAGCTAGACTTGCATGTTGTAGTGGATTTTTAGGTTGTTAGGTAGCTTAGGCTGTGGTTAGTGGATCTAGGTCTGTTTACTTGCACTGTTCTTACTTCTGTTTTATCCTATGTGCAAATCTGTTGCTGCTATAATCATGATTCATATGCCGCTTTCTTTTATGTTGCTGCTGTTTACATTGAGTTTTTATGTTTATTTTATATCTATATACATGCAGCTTGATTTTTTTAATTCATATGAACTGATATGATTGCTGTTTATTTTCCAGGACAATCCAATTTTAGCCGGAATGCTGCCCAATTTTTTTAAATTTGTTCTCATTCATGTTTTGGTTTGGCATTTCTGAAATCTGTTTTACTCTGCTTTACCCAAACCATTACATGAATGCTATTGCAGACTTTCTTATCCTTTTTGATTTCCTGGTTCATAAAACTGCTTGTTCAATTATGAGTACTTCTATTCTTACCTGTGAATCCTTGTTATATGGTTTTTTTTTTCTCTATGCCACTTACTTTAACCCGCACTTTACTAACTCACTGATTTTAATTTACTAATTTCCTTTTCAAATCCTAACCATACTAACCCTTTTGATCTCTTTTCTGATTATTTTCACTTTCCTCTAACTTTCTAACCATGGCATATTGCTTATTTTCTTTCCATTTAACCTTAATTCAATCACATTTTCAATTACTCATTTTCCTTATTCTATTTCTCCCTTACCGCTTTGAGTTTCCTTTGTTTAATTGCCTATTTGCTTTCCTATTTTTTTATCCATTCCTGGTTTTCTGTTTTTCAGGATGTCTGCCTCATAGAGGAAAGGCAAAGGCAAGGCCACTGGCAAGCGCAAGAGAGGAGATTCCTCCCAGTCCATTATTGCTCTAATGCACGATTCCTCATGGCGGGAGAAGAACTTCACACAGCAGGAAAAAGCTGACCAGCTGCTCCCTTCGACTGATCCTATAAAATTTGCAAACCGGTACTGTGAGCTGATGTACCCGACTTTTGCAAACTCCAGAAATCTATACCTGGAACATACCTTGAAGATTCCAGAAGCCCTCCAGCAATACACTACTGAGCAAATCAAGCAACGGGGCTGGTTCTTTCTGGAGAGACCACTGACAGAGGTCAATGCATCATGGGTCCGGGAATTCTATTGCAACTACTACCTTACTACCCTAGATGTAGTGAACCTGAGGGGAAAGCAAATTCTGGTCACTGAGGAGGCCATAGAGACCATTCTCCAGCTCCCAGCCAAGTCCGATCAGCCAGATGGTTTTGCACAGGCTGAGGAGGACATGGGCCAGATGCAGTTTGACTGGGACGCCGTGAAGGCACGGATAGCTCTCGACCCTACTGTTCCTTGGGAGATGGGTCAGAACACCACTATGCCTAGAGGGATCAAGAGAGTGTACTTGAATGATGAGGTTCGGTTATGGCATTAGATCTTGAGTAATTTTGTGATGCCGAGTACTCACGAGACGGAGATCCCGGCTACCATGATCACCCTCCTTTGGTGTGTGCTGGAGGGTAAGGACCTTTATCTGCCATGTTTCATTCGGCACCATATGGCCAGGGTCCACGTCCGCGGCACCCTCCCTTTTCCGTATCTGATTACACAGCTAGGCCGTCGAGCTGACGTGCCATGGGAGGATGCCGATGAGAGACCACCAGCGGCGGATTACAGGAAGATCATTCCTCACAGCAAGAACTTCCTTGCTTTGGGCTACAGACCACCACCTGTCACTGCTACTGATGAGACAGCCCCTCCGTCTGCTGGACCCTCTTCATCCACAGCTGCCACAGCTGCCCCTGCTGCCACCACTGCACCTCCACCCGCCTCTGAGCCGATTTATCGCCTCGTGCACCGTCTATTCCACCAGCTTGATCAGATGGAGCGCCGTAACAGGCGCCGGTATGAGAGATTGGAGCGCCGCAGCAGGCGACGCTATTCCCATCTGAAGCTGATGATCAGACAGGGCGCCGACATTCCCTCCGAGCCCGACACACCATCAGAGCCATCAGAGGAGGAGGAGAATGAGCACGAGGAGGAGCCTCATTCCCAGGCGGAGACTCATCAGCAGGCAGGCACAGAGCACCCCACACCACAGCAGGAGGCCTCGCATCAGCTTGAGGCTGCAGATCCGGAGATCCCGCTCCAGTCAGTCCCTCCTCTACAGCAGCCAAACTCTCAGCCACCACCGCCACAGAGACCCCAGCTACCATCCCTCCCAGTGATGACACTCCTTCACACCCGGCTTGATTGAGCATCAGGGACGATGCTTCATTTTAAGTGTGGGGAGGTCGCCATCTCTGGTGTTTATTTTGGTGAACTACTACATACTTTTTCTTTTATTTTGGATATTTTTCTGTAATTTTTTTTCTCTTTTTCTTTTACTGTTATTTTCTAAGTACTTATACATTGTTACTTGTGTATTTTACTCTATTTTCTGCATTTTGCATTTTTTTGTTCACATTTTAGTTATTTAGTTTAGTTTGCAATTCTGATTTATTAGTGGATTAATTAGTATAGTTTACCCTTTTTACATAAGATAGCTTAGTTATAGCTTAGTTTAAATTGACAAATATAAAAAAGAGTAAGATAGGAACTTGAACATAATAGATTTAGATCCATAAAACCTTGTATATATAGCATTACATGATGTAGTTAAGCTGACAACATTTCATCAAAGAGGAACATTAAAACTTTTAAAGCTACCCTAAATAATTTTTTTATGAGAATAATGGGAATTTTTAACTAAACCTGCATACAATATATAAATGATATATGATGCTTGAGTTAGAGAACACACAGATTTTCTAAGGCAGAATGACTTACAGGATGAAAAAGGAAACATACAAAAATGGAAGGAGAAAGCAAAATGGAGCTTTGAAGGAAACTGGTATTCGCGCGATCGCATGGATGACGCGATCGCGTGCCAAGCACGAATCAGCAGCGACGCGGCCACATGACTGACGCGACCACGCGCCTTAAGCAGAACGCATATGACGTGGTCGCATGACTGACGCGACCGCGTGGCAAGGAAAGGCTCCAAATGACGCGACCGCGTGACCCACGCGGACACGTGACAGAGGCCACGTATCGGAATTTACAGAATAAGCCCCCAGCGAATTCTGAAGCCCTTTTTGGCCCAAATCCAAGTACAAACAGCATAGACCATAGGTTATAAAGTGTGGGAATGCACCCATTCAAGGAGAGCTCGCCAATTTCTAGTTTTCATGATTTAGATTTAGTTTAGAGAGATATTCTCTCTCTCTTTTAGGATTTAGGACTTCTTCTTGTTTTGGGAGTAACTCTGGATCCAGGTTTTAATGTTCTTTTATTTTAGTTCTATATTTATTTATTCCAACATTTGAATTGATTATTATAATTTGATTCATGAATTATTCCATGTTACAGACAGTTAATTGAATTAATGATAATTGAGGTATTTTCAGTTTATGATTGTTCCCTTTGATTTAAGTTACCATTGCTTCCCATCTAAGGATATTTTTATTATTCCAGCAATTTTACTTTTTCCCCTTTTGGTTCTGGTTAAGAATTTAGTAACTCAACAGTTATTAAACTCAACATAATTGATAATCGTTATCTTGCTAATTGAGCTGAACCTAAGTAATCCCAACCTTTACTTAGGAAATAAATAGGATTCAAAGGTCAATTCAATTAGTCCCTTGACTTTCCTTGCCCTGGTACAGGTTGACCAAGTGGAATTAAGATACAACTTTCATTATTGTTGAGAGGGATAGCTAAGTTGGACTTCTAATTTCCCTTATCTTGCCAAAAGTTATTTTACAGTTATTATTTATTTTTAATTGTCATTTAATTCACTCATCATTTAAATTACTTGCTTCTCACCTTCTAAACCCCGATTACAACCTTTATAACCTATAATAAGAACATACTTCCTCGCAGTTTCTTGAGAAGACGACCCGAGGTTTGAATACTCGGTTAACAATTTCTAAGGGGTTTGTTACTTGTGACACCCAAAACATTTATACGAAGGGATTTTTGTCGGTTTAGAGACTATATCTACAATGCGACTGTTTTTATGACATTCTTTACTGGCAGAAATCTCGATGTCAAAAGCCAAAGCAAGGCTGGGCGTGCCACTTGGTGTCGAAGGCGTGGCACGCCAAGCTCTAATCCTCACTTAGGCGTGCCACTTGAAGACCCAGGCATGGCACGCCAATGCAAGAGAAGGCCAAAGCAAGGCTGGGCATGCCACCTGGTGTCGAAGGCGTGGCACGCCAAGCTTAAAAGAACCACATTAAAGTGGGTGTGTCACTTGAGCATCAAGGCGTGGCACGCCAGTACAAGTTTTCAGAGAAGAAGTTGAAGGTACAAAGCACTTGGGCGTGCCACTTAGTGTAGAAGGCGTGGCACGCCAACCCAAAAGGAGCAACCTTAAGAGGGGCGTGCCACTCGAGCATCAAGGCATGGCACGCCAGTACAAAATTCCAGAGGAGAAGATAGAGGACCAAATATATAGGTTTGCTACTTGGTGTCGAAGGCGTTGATGTGTGAGCATCTTCTCTATCTTTTCCTAGTGAATTTGCATTCAAATTGTTGAGTTTAATCAAAATTTAAATACCTTTCAGCCACTATGGATGCTACTTTGAGTTGTGTACAATTCTATTTATTTCAGGTAGCATTCGGATGGATTTGACGGAGTTTTGTAGCAGAAAGGGAAGAAAGCGAATGATGCTGTGATGATCGGATAATTTATACGCTTTTTGGCATTGTTTTAACATAGTTTTCAGTATAATTTATTTAGTTTTTAGTATATTTTATTAATTTTTAATTAAAATTCACATTTCTGGACTTTACTATGAGTTTGTGTGTTTTTCTGTGATTTCAGGTAATTTTTGGCTGAAATTGAGGGACTTGAGCAAAAATCAGATTCAGAGGTTGAAGAAGGACTGCAGATGCTGTTGGATTCTGACCTCTCTGCACTCAAAGTGGATTTTCTGGAGCTACCAAACTCCACATGGCGCAATCTCAATTGCGTTGGAAAGTTGATAGGGCTTTCCAGCAATATATAATAGTCTATACTTTTATTAAGGATAGATGACGTAAACTGGCGTTGAACACCAGTTCCATGCTGCATTCTGGAGTCAAACGCCAGAAACAGGTTGCAAAGTGGAGTTAAACGCCAGAAACAGGTTACAAACTGGCGTTTAACTCCAAGAAAGACCTCTACACATGTAAAGCTTAATGCTCAGCCCAAGCATACACCAAGTGGGCTCCGGAAGTGGATTTCTGCATCATTTACTCATTTCTGTAAACCCTAGTAACTAGTTTAGTATAAATAGGACTTTTTACTATCTTTGTAAGAGATCTTTGATCAGTTTTATGCTATCTTAGACTTTCATGGGGGCTGGCCATTCGGCCATGCCTGGACCATTATCACTTATGTATTTTCAAACGGTAGAGTTTCTACACACCATAGATTAAGGTGTGGAGCTCTGATGTTTCTCATGAATTAATACAAGGTACTACTGTTTTTCTATTCAATTCAAGCTTATTCCTATTCTAAGATATCCATTCGCACCCAAGAACATGATGAATGTGATGATTATGTGACGCTCATCATCATTCTCACTTATGAACGCGTGCTTGACAAACACTTCCGTTCTACATGTAAACAAGCTAGAATGAATATCTCTTGGATATCTAATACAGAGGACCGAGTCCGAGATATTAGAATCTTCGTGGTATAAGTTAGAACCCATGGATGGCCATTCTTGAGATCCGGAAAGTCTAAACCTTGTCTGTCGTATTCCGAGTAAGATCTGGGAAGGGATGGCTATGACGAGCTTCAAACTCACGAGTGCTGGGCGTAGTGACAGACGCAAAAGGATAGTAAATCCTATTCCAGTATGATCGAGAACCGACAGATGATTAGCCATGCAGTGACAGCGCATTGGACCATTTTCACAGAGAGGATGGGATGTAGCCATTGACAACGGTGATGCCCTACATAAAGCTTGCCATGGAAAGGAGTAGGAATGGTTGGATGAAGACAGCAAGAAAGCAGAAGTTCAGAGGAATGAAAGCACCTCTATACGCTTATCTGAAACTCTCACCAATGAATTACATAAGTATCTCTATCCTATTTTAATTATCTTTTAGTACACTATAATCTCTTAATACATTTGAATCCGCCTGACTGAGATTTACAAGGTGACCATAGCTTGCTTCAAGCCGACAATCTCCGTGGGATCGACCCTTACTCATGTAAGGTTTATTACTTGGACGACCCAGTGCACTTGCTGGTCAGCTGTGCGAAGTTGTGACAAAGAATTAAGATTATAAACGTGCGTATAAAGTTTTCAGTGCCGTTACCATGGAATGGAACCGCGATGATTTCTGCGCACCATGTTTTTGGCGCCGTTGCCGGGGATTATTCTTGTTTGGACAACTGACGGTTCATCTTGTTGCTTAGATTAGGTAACTTTATTTTAATTTTAACCTTTTTGTTTTTATTATTCTTATTTTCAAAAAATAAAAAAAAAATTATAAAATCATAAAATCAAAATTATTTTTGTGTTTCTTGTTTAAGTCTAGAGTCAAGTTTTAAGTTTGGTGTCAATTGCATCTTTTTAATTTTCTAAAAATTATTTTCAAAAATTTTATGCATTGCATTCTTCATGATCTTCAAGTTATTCTTGGCCAGTCTTCTTGTTTGATCTTCATATTTTCTTGTTTTGTGTCTTTTTTTTGTTTTTCATATGCATTTTCAATTTGTTAATGACTAAAGAATAAAAATTTTTAAGTTTGGTGTCTTGCATGTTTTCTTTTCTTGAAAATTTTTTAAAAATAAGTTCTTGGTGTTCATCTTGACATTCAAAGTGTTCTTGGTGTTCATCTTGACATTCATAGTGTTCTTGCATGCATCACATGTTTTGATCCAAAATTTTCATGCATTGAGTCTTTGGGTTGTTTTTCTCTTTATTCATTGAAAATTCAAAAATTAAAAAAATCAAAAAAATATCTTCCTCTTATTTCACTCATAATTTTCAAAAATTTGATTTGATTTAGTCAAAAATTTTTAAAATTTAGTTATTTCTTATGAGTCAAATCAAATTTTCAATTTAAAAATCTTATCTTTTTCAAATCTTTTTCAAAAATCAAATCTTTTTCATTTTTCTTTCATAATTTTCGAAAATTCCAAAATGATTTTCAAAAATCTTTTTCTTATTTTCTAGAATCATATCTTTTTAGTTTCTTGTTAGTCAAGTAATCAACTTTAATTTTCAAAATCAAATCTTTTTAAATTTCTTTTTCAAATCTTTTTCAAATTAAGTTTCAATAACATCTTTTTCAAAATCAATTTCAAAATCTTTTCTAACTTCCTTTCTAACTTCTTACCTTTTTAAAATTGATTTTCAAATTTTTTAATCAATCCTATCTTTTTGTTTCAATCATATCTTTTTCAAAACTACCTAACTAATTCTCTCTCTCTAATTATTTCTTTTCTAATTTTCGAATTTTATTTTAATTTCAAATTAAAAACAAAAATATTTTAATTTTAATTTATTTAATTTTCGAAATTCCCTCTCTCTCATCTCCTTCTAATTATTTATTTATTTACTAACACTTCTCTTCATCTCAAAATTCGAACCCTCTCTTCCTCTTGGTGTTCGAATTTCTCTTCTTCTATTCTTCTACTCTTATACTCATATACAGGAATCTCTATACTATGACATAGAGGATTTCATATTTTCTTTTCTGTTTTCTTCTTTTTCATATGAGCAGGAACAAGGATAAGAACATTCTTGTTGAAGCTAATCCTGAACCTGAAAGGACTCTGAAGAGGAAGCTAAGGGAACCCAAAGCACAACTCTCTGGAGAAAATCTGACAGAAATTTTCGAAAAAAGAAGAAAACATGGCCGAAAATAATAACAATGCAAGGAAGATGCTTGGTGACTTTACTGCACCAAATTCCAATTTACATGGAAGAAGCATCTCAATCCCTGCCATTGGAGCAAACAATTTTGAGCTTAAACCTCAATTAGTTTCTCTGATGCAACAGAACTGCAAGTTTCATGGACTTCCATCCGAAGATCCTTTTCAGTTCTTAACTGAATTCTTGCAGATCTGTGATACTGTTAAGACCAATGGGGTTGATCCCGAGGTCTACAGGCTTATGTTTTTCCCATTTGCTGTAAGAGATAGAGCTAGAGTATGGTTGGACTCTCAACCTAAAGATAGCCTGAACTCTTGGGATAAGCTGGTCACGGCTTTCTTAGCCAAGTTCTTTCCTCCTCAGAAGCTTAGCAAGCTTAGAGTGGATGTTTAAACCTTCAGACAAAAGGAAGGTGAATCCCTCTATGAAGCTTGGGAGAGATACAAGGAACTGACCAAAAGGTGTCCTTCTGGTCTGTCTGAACTATCTAAGATATCATTGGACCATTCTGCAGGTGGATCCATTCACCTAAAGAAAACGCCTGCAGAAGCTCAAGAACTCATTGACATGGTTGCAAATAACCAGTTCATGTACACTTCTGAAAGGAATCCTATGAATAATGGGACGCCTATGAAGAAGGGAGTTCTTGAAATTGATACTCTGAATGCCATATTGGCTCAGAATAAAATATTGACTCAGTAAGTCAATATGATCTCTCAGAGTCTGAATGGATTGAAGGAATCATCCAACAAGGCTTTAACAATGGTGGAAGAAACAGGTTTAGCAATAGCAAGTCTTTTCCATCATCCACTCAGCAAAAGACAGAGAGCTCTGAGCAGGATCCATCTAGCTTGGCAAACATAGTCTCTGATCTATCTAAGGCCACTCTAAGTTTCATGAATGAAACGAGGTCCTCCATTAGAAATTTGGAGGCACAAGTGGGCCAGCTGAGTAAAAGGGTCACTGAAACCCCTCCCAGTACTCTCCCAAGCAATACAGAAGAGAATCCAAAAAGAGAGTGCAAGGCCATTGATTTAACCATCATGGCCGAACCTACAAGGGAGGGAGAGGACGTGAATCCCAGTGAGGAAGACCTCCTGGGACATCCAGTGATCAACAAGGAGCTTCCCTCTGAGGAACCAAAGGAATCTAAGACTCATCTAGAGACCATAGAGATTCCACTGAACCTCCTTATGCCATTCATGAGCTCTGATGAGTATTCTTCTTCTGAAGAGAATGAAGATGTCACTGAAGAGCAAGTTGCCAAGTACCTTGGTGCAATCATGAAGCTGAATGCCAAATTATTTGGTAATGAGACTTGGGAAGATGAACCTCCCTTGTACATTCAAACTTTAAGTTTGGTATTGGGAGGTTCCAACCTTGCTCTGAACATATGTGAGGCTCCATGAGGGCTCACTGTCAAGCTATTGACATTAAAAAAGCGCTTGTTGGGAGGCAACCCAATGTTATCTAATTATATTTATTTATTTTCCATTGTTATTTTATGTTTTCTTTAGCTTGATGATCATGTGAAGTCACAAAAACTACTGAAAAATAAAAAACAGAGTGAAAAATGGAATGAAAAATAGCACATCCTGGAGGAGAACAGTCTGGCATTTAAACGCCAGAAACAAGCATCTGTCTGGCGTTTAACGCCAGAAACAGGTACCAAGCTGGCGTTTAACGCCAAGAACAAGCATCTACCTGGCGTTAAACGCCAGAACAGAGCATGGAAGTGGCGTTTAACGCCAGAAACAGGCAGCAGTCTGGCGTTAAACGCCAGGATTGCATGTATAGGGCATTTTACACGTCTAAAGGGTACAGGGATAAAAAATCCTTGACACCTCAGGATCTGTGGACCCCACAGGATCCCCACCTAACCATATTCTCTCCTCTTCACACCTTTTCATAACTCTCTTCCTTGGCCGAATACATCTTCTTCCCCCATCTCCTCCATTTTCTTCTCCTTCTTATTTCTTTCTTCTTTTGCTCGGGGACGAGCAAATATTTTAAGTTTGGTGTGGTAAAAATCATTGCTTTTTGTTTTCCATAACCATCAATGGCACCTAAGACCAGAGAAACCTCTAGAAAGAGGAAAGGGAAGGCAATTGCTTCCACCTCTGAGTCATGGGAGATGGAGAGATTCATCTCAAAGGTCCATCAAGACCACTTCTATGAAGTTGTAGCCAAGAAGAAAGTGATTCCTGAGGTTCCTTTCAAGCTCAAGAAGAATGAGTATCTAGAGATCTGACTTGAAATCCAAAGAAGAGATTGGGAAGTTCTCACTAACCCCATTCAACAAGTTGGGATCCTAATGGTTCAAGAGTTCTATGCAAACGCATGGATCACAAGGAACCATGATCAAAGTGTGAACCCAAATCCAAAGCATTGGCTTACTATGGTTCGGGAAAAATACTTAGATTTTAGTCAGGAAAATGTAAGGCTGGCATTCAACATGCCAATGATGGAAGAGAACGCACGCCCCTAGACAAGAAGGGTCAACTTTGATCAAAGGTTGGACTAAGTCCTCATATATGTGAGGAAAGAGCTCAATGGAAAATTGACTCAAGAGGCAAGCCGGTTCAACTAAGAAGGCATGACCTCAAACCAGTGGCTAGGGGATGGCTAGAGTTCATTCAACGCTCAATCATTCCTACTAGTAACCGGTCTGAAGTTACTATAGACTAGGCCATCATGATCTATAGTATCATGATTGGAGAGGAGGTGGAAGTTCATGAGATTATACCTCAAGAAATTTACAAGGTGGCTGACAAGTCCTTCACTTGGGCAAGGTTAGCCTTTCCTCACCTCATATGCCAACTCTGCAATTCAGCTAGAATTGACATAGAGGGAGATATCCTCATTGAAGAGGATAAGCCCATCACTAAGAAAAGGATGGAGCAAATAAGAGATCATGGACCTCAACATGAGCATGAGGAGATTCCTCACCATGAAATCCCTGAGATGCCTCAGGGGATGCACTTTCCTCCACAGAATTATTGGGAACAAATCAACACTTCCCTAAGAGAATTAAGTTCCAACATGGGACAACTAAGGGTGGAGCATCAAGAGCACTCCATCATCCTCCAGGAAATTAGAGACGATCAAAGAGCTATGAGGGAGGAGCAAGAAAGACAAGGAAGAGACATAGAGGAGCTCAAGAGCACCATTGGTTCTTCAAGGAGAGGAAGACGCCACCAAGGAGACATGTTATTTGATAATCTGAAAAATCATAAAAATGATTCTTGAAGCAAGAAAAAGCAGTGAATACAAAAGCTTGCAGAAAAAAAAATAATAGCGAAAAAAAAAGAAAGAAAAAGAAAAAGCAAGTAGAAAAAGCCAAAAGCTCTTTAAACCAAAAGGCAAGAGCAAAAAGCCAATAGCCCTTAAAACCAAAAGGCAAGGGTAAATAAAAAGGATCCAAGGCTTTGAGCATCAGTGGATAGGAGGGCCTAAAGGAATAAAATCCTGGCCTAAGCGGCTAAACCAAGCAGTCCCTAACCATGTGGTTGTGGCGTGAAGGTGTCAAGTGTAAACTTGAGACTGAGAGGTTAAAGTCAAGGTCCAAAGCAAAAAAAAAAAAGAGTGTGCGTAAGAACCCTGGACACCTCTGATTGGGGACTATAGCAAAGCTGAGTCACAATCTGAAAAGGTTCAGCCAGTTATGTGTCTGTGGCATTTATGTATCCGGTGGTAATACTGGAAAACAAAGTGCTTAGGGCCACGGCCAAGACTCATAAAGTAGCTGTGTTCAAGAATCAACATACTGAACTAGGAGAATCAATAACACTATCCGAACTCTGAGTTCCTATAGATGCCAATCATTCTGAACCTCAATGGATAAAGTGAGATGCCAAAACTATTCAAGAGGCAAAAAGCTACAAGTCCCGCTCATTTGATTGGAGCTAATTTTTATTGATATTTTGGAATTCATAGTATATTCTCTTCTTTTTATCCTATTTGATTTTCAGTTGCTTGGGGACAAGCAACAATTTAAGTTTGGTGTTGTGATGAAAGGTGTGGAGCTCTGATGTTTCTCATGAATTAATACAAGGTACTACTGTTTTTCTATTCAATTCAAGCTTATTCCTATTCTAAGATATCTATTTGTACCCAAGTACATGATGAATGTGATGATTATGTGATGCTCATCATCATTCTCACTTATGAATGCGTGCTTGACAAACACTTCCGTTCTACATGTAAACAAGCTAGAATGAATATCTCTTGGATATCTAATACAGAGGACCGAGTCCGAGATATTAGAATCTTCGTCGTATAAGTTAGAACCCATGGATGGCCGTTCTTGAGATCCGGAAAGTCTAAACCTTGTCTGTGGTATTCCGAGTAGAATCTGGGAAGGGATGGCTATGACGAGCTTCAAACTCGCAAGTGCTGGGCGTAGTGACAGACGCAAAAGGATAGTAAATCCTATTCCAGTATGATCGAGAACCGACAGATAATTAGCCATGCAGTGACAGCGCATTGGACCATTTTCACAGAGAGGATGGGATGTAGCCATTGATAACGGTGATGCCCTACATAAAGCTTGCCATGGAAAGGAGTAGGAATGGTTGGATGAAGACAGCAGGAAAGCAGAAGTTCAGAGGAACGAAAGCATCTCTATACGCTTATCTGAAACTCTCACCAATGAATTACATAAGTATCTCTATCCTATTTTAATTATCTTTTAGTACACTATAATCTCTTAATACATTTGAATCTGCCTGACTGAGATTTACAATGTGACCATAGCTTGCTTCAAGCCGACAATCTCCGTGGGATCGACCCTTACTCACGTAAGGTTTATTACTTGGACGACCCAGTGCACTTGCTGGTCAGCTGTGCAAAGTTGTGACAAAGAATTAAGATTATGAACGTGCGTATAAAATTTTCAGCACCATTACCAAGGAATGGAACCGTCATGATTTCTGCGCACCATGCTGTCAACCCCGATCTTCTTGCACTTAACCAGAAATAACTTGAGCTACAGAGGTCCAATTGGGATAGTTCCAGCGGCATTGAAAAGCTAACTTCTAGTGCTTTCCAATGATATATAATAGTGCACACTTATTCTCCAGCAAACTCTGCCCACTCCACGTTGAACTTGGCAGGAGTGGGCTTGAAAACTCCCAGGGAAGCACACGCCACATCCCACGCTGAACTTGGGAAAATCCAAGTTCAACGTGGTCTCAAAGGGAAATAAGCAAAACGCTGCTTCTTCCTCCACGCTGAACTTGGGAATTTCCAAGTTTAGCGTGGATCCAAATGCCCCAAGTGGTCCCCAAGCACTCAGAAAGCTGCGCATGAAGCTAAATTAATTTTGATTGAATTTGTATTTTATTTTAAAATAGGAAAAGATATTATTTTAGTTTAGGAAATATATTTTTTACATTAATTAGGATTAGATATAAAATAGAAAAGAATCAGCCCTTCGGGGTCATCTCTTCTCTTCTACCTCATTCAACAATTTACAGTTTTTCAAAATCCTTATTTTCTCTCTGAACCATGAGCAACTAAACCTCCACTGTTAAGGTTAGGAGCTCTATCTATTGTATGGATTGATACTATTATTTTTCTATTTTAATTCATGTACTGATTTATATTTCAAGAATTGTTTTCGTTCTTTATTTTATGAATTTGGGTGGAACGGAAGTATGACCCTTGTTCTAATTGAGTTCTTGTATAACTTGGAAAAGCTCTTTACTTGAACAACAGTTTGAAAACATATTCTCCTAAATTCTAATTATCTGGACTTAACGGGATACGTGATATATAATCCTCTTATATTTGGGTAATTAGGATTTCTGTGGCATATAAACTAGAATTGAACTTCACCCTCTAATTGGAATTAAGTGACCAGGGAATTGGTAGTTAATGAAAGTTAGAGTAGACTAAGAAGGTCTAAGGAATTAGGGCTTAGTCATATATAGTTTGCCATGAATTAAATCTTGCATGATTAAAATAGTTAGTAAGAAAAGACAATCCGGAAAATAGATAACTCTGAAGCATTAACTATTTCTCCATACATATTTCACAACCTATTTACTGCTTGCTTTATTAATTTTCTGAAGTTACTGTTTAATGCAATTGAGACCCAAACGCTCTTTTCTGTTTGTCTAACTAAGTAATTTAATTGACCATTGTTGCTTAGTCCATTAATCCTCGTGGGATCGACCCTCATTCATTTGAGGTACTACTTGGTACGACCCGGTGCACTTGCCGGTTAGTTTGTGGTTAGAAAATCCGCACCAAGTTTTTGGCGCCGTTGCTGGGGATTGACTGTGATTGACAACTATTCGTTGTTTGATTGCTTAGATTAGATAATTTTTCTTTTAATTAGTTTCTTTTAGCATCATTAATTTTTATTTTCCATTTCTTTTTGTTCTTTTAATTTTCCCCTTTTTTTCGTTAGCTTTCCCCCCTCCCCTGTTTCTTTCTTTTTCTTTTATTTTATTGTTTAGTTTTAATATATATATGTATGTATA
>NC_029792.2:100227606-100261243 GCF_000816755.2 Arachis ipaensis | reverse complement strand
ATGCCAATATGGCAAATCTGAATGGGAATGAGGAACCTAGAAGAGTGCTTGGCTCTTACACTGCTCCTAATGCAGATCTTTATGGAAAAGCATTGTGGTGCCTCCCATAGCTGCAAACAATTTTGAACTGAAGCCTCAACTTGTCACTCTTGTGCAACAAAATTGCCAGTATCATGGACTTCCTCAGGAAGACCCGAATCAATTTATTTCTGATTTTCTGCAGATTTGTGATTCTATGAACACCAATGGAGTGAATTTTGAGGTGTACAAACTCATACTCTTCCCATTTGCTGTGAGGGATAGAGCAAAACTATGGTTAGATTCTCAACCCAAGGAGAGTCTAGATAATTGGGACAAGGTTGTCACTGGATTTCTGACAAAATTTTTCCCACCTCAAAAGCTTACTAAGCTAAAGGTGGATGTTCAAACTTTTAGACAGAAAGATGGTGAGACCCTTTATGAAGCTTGGAAGAGATTCAAGCTACTTACTAGGCAATGCCCTCCAGACATGTTCTCTAGATGGACTCAGCTGGATATCTTTTATGAGGGCTTATGTGAAATGTCCAAGATGCGCTTGGATAATTCTGCAGGTGGTTCTTTGCACATGAAAAAGACACCAGAGGAGACTATTGAGCTTATTGTGTTAGTTGCTAACAACCAATACTTATATTCCTCCAACAGGAATCCTTTGCACTCTGAGACCTTTCAGAAGAGAGGCGTGTTGGAAGTGGAAGCTGTTAATGCTCTTCTTGCTCAAAACAAGCTTATGTCTCAGCAAATAAATCTACTTACTCAACAGTTGAGTGGAATGCAAGTTTCAGCTATCAACACTCAAAATGCACCCCAAGAAGCTGCTTATGACATGACAGGTAATTTTATGCAAAATAAAAATTATGATTATGCTTAATTTTCTTCTGAACAGGTCAATTACATTGGGAGTGCTCCTAGAAATTCCAATAATGATCCCTATTCTAAGACCTACAATCAGGGGGTGGAGAAATCACCCAAATTTTGGGTGGAGAGAGCAACCTCAAAGGCCACAGAATTTTAATAATAATTCTCAGGATGGTTTTCAACAGAATAATTTTAATAACCACCAGTTTTAGTCATCTCAGCAAGCAACTTTTCAGCCCCAGCAAAATAATGATTCGGAAGCAATATTGGCAAGTTTTAGACAGGAAACCAGAGCATCAATCAAGAACATAGAGATTCAGATGGGTCAATTAGCCACAAAAGTTAATGAAATTGATCAGAGGACCACTAATAGCCTTCCTGGTAACACAATTCCAAATGCAAGAGAGGAATGCAAGGCTATTACCTTGATAAGTGGACAAGTGGCAAATACGAAAGCACAAGTTAATAAGGAGCCAGTTGAGAAAGAAGCTCCAGAGGAGAAGAAGGAAGAAGTAGAGCACGTCCCTCCAAAGCGTGTGGACAACCCATTCCTAGACTCTCTTGACACTTATCCTACATTGCCAAAGGCTCCTAAGTACAAGCCTAAAATGCCATATCCTTAGAGACTTCAAAAGGACACCAAGGACAAGCAGTTTTCAAAGTTCTTGGAAGTCTTTAGAAAGTTGCAAATCAATATTTCTTTTGCTGAGGTTTTGGAGCAAATGCCTCTCTATGTCAAATTCATGAAGGAGTTGTTGTCAAAGAAGAAGCCTTTAAAGGGAGATGAGACAGTGGTCTTGACTAAGGAATGTAGTGCCATCATTCAGAATAACTTGCAAAGGAAGATGCCGGATCCAGGGAGCTTTCAAATTCCATGCACCATTGGGAGCACAACCTTTGAGAAAGCGTTATGTGATCTGGGAGCAAGCATCAATTTAAGGCCCTTGTTTGTGATGAAGAAGCTGCAAATCCAAGAGGCACAACCCACAAGGATAGCATTACAAATGGCACACAAATCTATAAAGCTTGCATATGGATTAGTGGAGAATATCTTGGTCAAAGTGGGTAAGTTCTTCCTCCAAGCAGATTTTGTGATTCTGGACACAGGGGAGGATGAGAATGCCTCTATAATTCTAGGAAGACCATTCCTAGCCACTGGACGAGCTCTGATTGATGTAGAAGAAGGTGAATTAGTGCTTAGAGTGCATAATGAGCAACTAGTCTGTCATGTCTTCAAAGATATACATTCAGTAGGTGAAGAAGAGAGGTTCATGCAGACTGAGCTTGTTGATCCAAACCTTCAAGAACCCCCTGATGATGCACAGCAGAAATTGCAGCTCAAACCTCCTTTGGTGATAACCAATAAAATTCCTCCTGACATCAAACCTAAGTTTGGTGTCGGGAATGCATCATCCACCAAGGCGGAGGTTCCAAAAAGAAGAAAGTACCCAGGGGATGGAGAAACAAAAAGATTCCCACTGAAGACTTCTCCCCAGGAATGAAGGTGGTGTTGACTAGTAATCCAGTGTTCACTTATACAGTAAATAGAATCCTCTCTCTGGAGCATATTGAGCTACTTTATGGGGACACAGGGAGAAGATTCACAGTGAGGGGTGAAGAGCTGAGCCCCTATGATCCTCCTCCTTAGAGGAGCTGACCGTCAAGCTAGTGACAGTAAAGAAGTACTTGTCGGGAGGCATCCCGATAATTTTGTATCCTTAGTTAATTTTACGTTGTGTTAATTTTATTATTTATTTTATTTTTATTGAGTTTTACTATTTTTCTTTTGTTTTACGTGTGCTTTGATCATGCAGAAATTTTTAGAACAGGAACCGGACACTTAAAAAAAATTTTTCCCACTTTAGAGAAAGTTGATTCTGCTAAGTCCACGTTGAACTTAGGATTTTCCAAGTTTAGTGTAGAATATTACGTGCAAATAGGGGAGTTGGCTCTGGAAGGCCCACGCTGAACTTGAAAAATTCCAAGTTCAGCATGGAGAACGACGTAACAAGGAAGGAAAATAGCCAAGAGTCCATGCTGAACTTGAGATTCTCCAAGTTCAACGTGAAAAAAAAAATTGGTGTCCACGCCGAACTTGGGCTGTACCAAGTTCAGCGTGGAGAAGCAAGGGTGCATCCGGGAGATGCGACGCTGAACTTGCCTCTCATCAAGTTCAGCGTGAAACCATAGATCTTAACCAAATCACACACTTCCAATCAGAATCCCACTCCTCTGCCCCATTCATTCCCAAGATTTCCTTTTTCTTTATCCCGTTTCCACACCCGTAACCCCCTTTATATATATATCTTACTCCCCCTCCCTTATATAATAATTATATATATAAAAAAAAAACAACAAAACATATATTTTATTTTAATTATTTTAATCCATTTTATCATTTTATTCTTCTTTTACCATAATATTTGTTTTTACTCTTCCGTATGTCTTTTTATGTCCTCTTTATTTTCAGTTCTTCTTTGCTTGAGGACAAGCAAACTTTTAAGTTTGGTGTTGTTGCTTCGCTTGTGGATTTTCTGTTTATTTTAATGACATCAAAGGGAGGCGAATCATCTCCACGGAGGAGCACAGCGAGAAGAATGAGATGGCCACTAGGATAACTGAGGTGGTTAAGTTCCTTTCATTCTGTATTTTCTCCCGTTCTTAATATGATTAGGTTCCTGTTTTCTGCTTATTTTGTCATTGCATGATCAGTTGTTATTTCAATTCTTAGGTTCTAGTTTTATTTGCGGTTTATTTTGTTATTTGATTTTTATGCTGAAAAAGAGTGTCTCATGTATTACTCACTGAACTTGGAATCAAAAAGAAAATAAAGAAGTGATATATCGCATGAGAGATTTAAGATTAATCTTATTTACTTAAATGTGGTGGTATTAATTGTAATTCTGAATGAATGACATGAATAGTGCATATTTGAATTTGAATCAAGAGATGTTGATGTATGAGGAACAGGAATTTAGAGAATTATTATAACTTCTCTGAAATAAACAAAAAAATTTAATCCTTGAAGCAAAAGAGACAGCAAAATAAGCATAAAAGCAAGGTCCAAGACTCTGAGCATCAATGACTAGGGAGTCTGAAATAATTAAAAGCTTAAAGAGTTGTTTTCCTAGTCATATGCTTGTGGTATTATTGTTGCAAGTAACCCTTGAGACAGAATATTTAGGGTCGTAACCAAATGCATTCAGCAAAGCATGCCAAAGGTTTTGAGCACCACTGTCTGGGAGAAACTGAAAGAGCAATCAGAACTTAGAAAGAGTTCCCCAATCAAGTGCTTGTGGTGTTTCTGTGTCAAGTAAAGCTTGAGACAAAACATTTAAAATCACGGCTAGGCTCAAGGTGCAAAGCACCAAAGAAAAGAGAGTTAAAGTAAATTTTGTTGTATTCAAGGATTAAACTGGAGTATAAAGCTCAGAGAATTCATAACATGATCCGGATTCTAATTCCAAATAACACTGACATTCATCTGATTCAAAAGAAAGTGAGATGCCAAAATTGTTCAGAGTTACAATAAATAAACCCCACTTTAAGAATAGACTTGAGCATGACTAAACTCTCACTTCTCATGCAAATTTACATCTTAATCATGCACTTATTTTGGTTGCTTGAGGACTAGCAACAATTCAAGTTTGGTGTTGTGATGCGTGAGCATCTTCTCTATCTTTTCCTAGTGAATTTGCATTCAAATTATTGAGTTTAATCAAAATTTAAATACCTTTTAGCCACTATGGATGCTACTTTGAGTTGTGTACAATTATATTTATTTCAGGTAGCATTCGGATGGATTTGACGGAGTTTTGTAGCAGAAAGGGAAGAAAGCGAATGATGCTGTCAACCCCGACCTCCTTGCACTTAACCAGAAATAACTTAAGCTACAGAGGTCCAATTGGCATGGTTCTAGCATCATTGAAAAGCTAACTTCCAGGGATTTCCAACGATATATAATAGTGCACACTTCTTCTCCAGCAAACTCTACCTACTCCACATTGAACTTGGCAGGAGTGGACTTGAAAACTCCCAGGGAAGCACACGCCACATCCCACGCTAAACTTGGGAAAATCCAAGTTCAGCATGGACTCAAAGGGAAACAAGCAAAATGCTGCTGCCTCCTCCATGCTGAACTTGGGAGTGGGATCCGAATGCCCCAAGTGGTCCCCAAGCACTCAGAAAGCTGCGCATGAAGCTAAATTAATTTTGATTGAATTTGTATTTTATTTTAAAATAGGAAAAGATATTATTTTAGTTTAGGAAATATATTTTTTACATTAATTAGGATTAGATATAAAAGGGAAAAGAATCAGTCCTTCGGGGTCATCTCTTCTCTTCTACCTCATTCCACAATTTACAGTTTTTCAGAATCCTAATTTTCTCTATGAACCATGAGCAACTAAACCTCCACTGTTAAGGTTAGGAGCTCTATCTATTGTATGGATTGATACTATTATTTTTCTATTTTGATTCGTGTACTGATTTATATTTCAAGAATTGTTTTCGTTCTTTATTTATGAATTTGGGTGGAACGGAAGTATGACCCTTGTTCTAATTAAGTTCTTGTATAACTTGGAAAAGCTCTTTACATGAACAACATCTTGAAAACATATTCTCCTAAATTCTAATTATCTGTACTTAACGGGATACATGACATATAATCCTCTTATATTTGGGTAATTAGGATTTCTGTGGCATATAAACTAGAATTGAACTTCACCCTCTAATTGGAATTAAGTGACCAAGGAATTGGCGGTTGATGAAAGTTAGAGTAGACTAAGAAGGTCTAAGGAATTAGGGCTTAGTCATATATTGTTTGCCATGAATTAAATCTTGCATGATTAAAATAGTTAGTAAGAAAAGTCAATCCGGAAAATAGATAACTCTGAAGCCTTAACTGTTTCTCCATACATATTTCACAACCTATTTACTGATTGCTTTATTAATTTTCTGAATTTACTATTTAATGCAATTAAGACCCAAATGCTCTTTTCTGTTTGTCTAACTAAGTAATTTAATCGACCATTGTGGCTTAGTCCATCAATCCTCATGGGATCGACCCTCATTCACTTGAGGTACTAGTTGGTACGACCTGGTGCACTTGCCGGTTAGTTTGTGGTTAGAAAATCCACACCAGGCGTGGCACGCCAGCTACTGTTTCCCACTTAGGCGTGCCACTTGGGCCTTAGGCGTGGCACGCCATCAAAGAAAATGAGCACATACAAGAGGCGTGGCATGCCAGACCATGGGCGTGCCACGCCAGTTCAATCATCCAGAAAGAAGAACTAAGCACACATAATGGGCGTGGCATGCCAGACCCTGGGTGTGCCACGCCAGTTCAACTTTCCAGAGAGCAGAAGAAGGAGGAAAAGGCCTGGGCATGCCACTTGGGTTTGAAGGCGTGGCACGCCAGGCCAACCAAAGCTTAAGAAGACCCTGGGCATACCACTTGGGCTCGAAGGCATGGCACGCCAGAGACACTAGCAAATGGAGCGTGCCATTTGAGGAGTTGGGCGTGGTGTGCCAAGCCAAATTGTAGGCTGGGTGTGGCATGCCACTTGAACGCCAATCACACGCCATCCTGGAAGGTCACATTTATTGAGTTTTCTTTTCCTTCCAAATTGTATTTTTCTTTTCTTTTTTGTATTTTCTTTATTCTAGTGCTAGGAGTAGTATAAATAACCCCTGAAAGTACTGAGAAGGAGGTTAGCTGTTAGTGGTGTTGTGAGTAGTGGCTATGTTGAAGTATAGTTAGATTTACTTTTCACATTATCTCTTCCATCTCTTGTACTTTTCTCTTGAGCTATGAGTAGCTAAATTCCCTCTCGTTGAGAGAGGGAGCTCTGTTGTACTTGATGGATTAATGATAGTAAATTACTTCTTCTCTTCATCTTCTCTTTGATTTACTAGAAGGATTTTTGTTCTTCATGCTTAGCATTCAATTATCTTGGAAAAGAGTTTGAATGCAAAATGGGTTTCATGGGAACCTTGGAAAAGGAAACATGAAATCATGCTAGAAATCCCTTCTCACACTTGAGTAGGATCTAGGTTTTGGTGTTTGGATATGGTGACATATAATCCTCCCTCTACCTAGACCTATGATGATGTGTGGTATAATCAGGGACCAAGCATATCTCTCTTCATGAGCAATTAGACCAAGAAATTGGCTATTGATCAAGATTTGAGAGATTGAATCACCAAGGGATTGGGGTTCAATCAATCATGATTGCCAAGAGGTCAATGAGTTGCATGATTGAAGATGAGATTAACTGGATTTAATCCAAAGAGAACAACATCTCCTGATCTCAATGAATTCTCCCTTTTCTTACCTTCCACCTTCTTTATAGCTTTCTTTACATTCTATCAATCCCATTCCCATTTACAATTAAGTCATTTATGTTTCTGCATTTTACATTATTGTTATTTCCTTTTCTGCACTTTACTGCTTCTCTTTACTTTTGAGTCATTTAGTTTCTTGTTCATTTACAATTCTACAATCACACTCTATATTGTTCAGCTTAACTAATTCACCAATTGATTAAAATTTCTCAAATCTACCAATCTCTGTGGATACGATCCCACTCCACTGTAGGTTATTAATTGACGATAATTTTGGTGCTCTTGCCAAAAGAACGGATTCATCATTTTTATATGGGGAGTGAATTTCGGTCATCACCCTAACCCCATTACAACTCACAAAAGACCTCATGATATTTGCATTCATTCATCAAGTATTAGTTGATTGTTAGATGACTTGAAAATCTTTGAAAAATATGATTAAGAATTGAGTGATTAAGCCCTACACATTGAGCGATTAGAGTGTAAACAAATCCAGTGAGGGGTTCAATCGCTCAATTCTTTGATTCCATCTCTCATATTATATCTTCTTGCAAGTTGCTTGTTAGTTTATGAAAATTTCAAATCAAATCTTTGGACATTGATCATATTGCTATATTTTCTTGTTTTGGCCCTAAGTTCCTACTTTGGATTGATTGATATTCTTTTGTTTGTTTTTGCCAAACTCAATAGGAACCATAGTGTAGATATAGATAGATAGCATTTAGTATAGTTTCATGCATGTATGTAGTTGTATTTAATAAATTGCTTCCCCCTTAATCCTTTACCTTTGATTGTGATTAGCATAAGGACATGCTATTGTTTAAGTGTGGGAGAACTGATGATTCCATATTTGATGATATATTTTAGATTGATTTGAGTAGATTTCATCACATAAACCCACATTTATTCATCTAAATAGCATACTTTTGTGTTTTCTCCCTAAATTGAGCTTAATTGTGAAAACATGCTATTTTGTGCTTAATTTAATCAATTTTATTCCACTTTCATTTCATTCAATGCCTTGATATGTTTATTGAGTGATTTCAGATTCATAAGGCAAGTATTGTATGGAAGAAGTGATGGAAAAGCATGCAAAAGTGGAGAAAGCATGAAAAAATGAAGTTTTGGAAGATTCAGCATCTGTGCATGCCCACAGTGATGCGTGTGTACGCACAAGTTCGAGCTTGGCGACGCGTACGCGTGACCCATGCGTACGCGTCACAGCCAGCACGTGACCTCATTAATGCAAATTGCTGTGGGCGATTTCTAGGCCTCCAGAGCCCAGTTTTGGGACTCTCTAAAGCTGATTCTTGCTATATCAAAGGAGGCCTTATTCCATGTGAAGGGGGGAGAAATTATGGTTAGTTTAGCATTATGTAGGTTGTTTTCTAGAGAGAGAAGCTCCCCCTTCTCTCTAAAACCTAGGGTTTTTAGTTTAATTTCTATGTAATTTCTTTCTTTAATTCTTGTTTTTATTTAGTTTCTTCTACTTTTCTTTAGTCTCTTGTCTTAATGTTCTTAGTTTATCTTGTTATTTTCTTAATTTTGCCACTCTTATGTATTTGCACTCTTTGTTAATTTTAATTTACATTTAATGCAATTTATCTTTTCATGTCTTTTATTGTTTAATTGAGTTGTTATTATGATTTCCTTGCTTTTAGTAGTTGTAGCATTTATTATTTCTTGTTATTTTATCATGCTTTCTTTTTATGCCCTCCAAGTGTTTGATAAAATGCTTGGTTGTGTTTTTGCTTAGTTTTTCACACTCTTGGTTGGGAAATTGGGTGATTGGGTAAAATTGAGTTGTGGATGTCCATTCCACATCGTGTAAGGATTGTTAATTGATTTGGTTTCCACTAACACTAAGCCTTCCATTAAGAGAGTTGGTAAGGACTTGTGGATTAGGATCAATTATGCCCTTTTGACTAATTCTCAATGTTTGGATTGACTAATTGGGATTAATTCCACACAATTATCATGTTTGTGGTCCATGACCAGGATATGAATCCCTAATTTCCCCAATTCCTACCAAGAGCCCTTTTTAGTATTTAATTCCCTTTTTATTGCTTTAATTGCTTTTTATTTATTTTCTTACATGCTCATTTAATTACTTGCAATTTACATTTCTTGCCTCTTTCAACCAAAAATCCCAAAAATTCCCCATAGCCAATGATAAGAACATTTCATTGCAACTACTAGGGAAGACGACCCAGGAGTTCAATACTCTCGGTTTATAATGTTTGTTTTGTATTATGACATCTTTACGATTAAAATTTGATTGAGGTCAATTGTTGGTTCGGAGCTATACTTGCAACGAAAATCTATTTTGTGAAACTCCTAACCTACAATTCTCTCTTTATCATTGGTTCAAGGTGCTAGGTGTTGAAACACCCCTAAGGACTTAATCACCCAAGTCTCTCCTCAGCACATACACACTACAGGCACATGGTTTGTTATTTCATTCCTGAGACCTTGGTGCCAGCACCTCTTTGGGTTACTAAGTGTTTTATGACAAGGTTGCTCTTGATAGTGGATTTTCAGTTGACAATCCCGGGTTAGTTAACCCAAGTTATCAAGTGATGAAGCACTCCTAAGAACTTATTCATCCAAGCAGATCCTTGCACAAAAACACCAAAGACACATGCCTCAAGGTTCAAACTATTGGTGCCTAGCTTTATTTCTTGCTCTTTTCTTTCTTTTTCATTCTTTTTCTTTTTAGGATCTTATTCATTATCTAAGTCTCATTGAAAGCACTTCAAGCTCATAGTTCAAGAGATATCTTAGCCTTATACTTTATTGATGAACCATCTTGGCTAGCAAACACCACCACAACACTAGGACTTTATTCTGTACATTGGATTTCACTCTTGTTTTTCCCAACATTTTCTTATAGTTTCTTTTATTGAACTTAAGAACACAGCATACACTTTAAGCAATGATGTAGTGGCCTAGGTAACTAAGCTAGCAAGCAAAAGACACACTAAAGAAACTAAATGCAAATGACTCAGATACTAAACTAGCAAATTAAAGATGAATTCAAAGGAACCAAATGCAAACTGAATTGAAATTCATACATGATTTTCCTTATTCAAAACTAAAGAAAGAAACTCCACCACCTTTCACTCTTTGATGTGCTTTTCCTTTTTGTTCCTCTCCTCTTCTTGGCATTCTTCCTGGTTGCTTGCATCTCCTCTTTCTTTTTGTTTTTTATACAACTTCTTCCAGAATCTGGCATTCTCCATTCATTTTCTCAATGCTTCTTTGTGGTGCTTTGCTATTCCCTCTTCCTGCTCTTTTAGCTCCTTATATACTGCATCATATCTTGGAATTGTTGGGTGCAAGTTATGCATGTACCCGGCCAAATAAGTTAGCTTGGCCTGGGTGTTTATGTCATAATCGGCCCTGTTTATTTGCCTCCCTTCATTGAGCACATTAAACTCGTTGAATGCCTTCATTTGAGCTATTTGTCATTGGTTGAGTTCTTGAATGTGCTTTTCTTGATGCACTTGTCTTTCGGACAATTGGCTAATGGCTTGAGAAAGCTGGGAGTAGTGCTCCTGTTGCTGTTCCATTAGTTGCTTGTGCAACTCCTTTTGCTAATTCATCAGGTGAAACTGGAAGTATTTTTGTTGCTCTTGTCCTTCCACATATTGCCTTGTTAGACCCTCAAGAGCCGCTTGGATGTGGCTCATGTCTATGGTGGCCGAAGTGTGTTGCTCTTCTTGTTGAGGCTCTTCTTGTTGTGCTTCTTCTTGATGTACTCTTTTCCTTCTCTAAGGTCTCCTTTGCTGCTGAGCGGGTGCAACATAATTCATGCGCTGAGGCGTGATTGGTTTTCCAACTTTCAACCATATTGGGTTTGTATCCTCAAAGGCCACCTTGGCCTTCATACACAACCTTAGGATAGTGCTCGGATACCCTAACAAGGCCTCTAAGTCATTTTTATCCGATATCTCTTGGATACTGGTGCACAAAATTGTGATTCACACTTTTCACAACTCCGCACAACTAACCAGCAAGTGCACTGGGTCGTCCAAGTAATACCTTACGTGAGTAAGGGTCGATCCCACGGAGATTGTCGGCTTGAAGAAAGCTATGTTCATCTTGTAAATCTCAGTCAGGCGGATACAAATGATTATGAGTATCGATAAAAGATAAATAAAACATAAAATAAAATAAAGATACTTATGTAATTCATTGGTGGGAATTTCAGATAAGCGTTTGGAGATGCTTTGTTGCTTCTAAACCTCTACTTTCCTATTGTCTTCTTCCAACCATGCGTACTCCCTTCCATGGCAAGCTGTATGATCCTCTCGGATGAAAAATACCAGGTACGACTTCTGCATGGCTAATCAACTGTCGAATTTCTCGTCTCGGATGAAAAATACCAGGTACAGCTACCGCATGGCTAATCATCTGTCGGTTCCCGCTAGCGTCGGAATATGACCCTTGTCCTTTTGCACACTGTCACTGCGCCCAACATTCGTAAGTTTGAAGCTCGTCACAGTCATCCCTTCCCAGATCCTACTCGAAATACCACAGACAAGGTTTAGACTTTCCGGATCTCAGGAATGGCTGCCAATGGTTCTAGCCTATACCACGAAGGTTCTAATCTCAGATTCAGATGCTCTGTTGTCTGGAAGTGGTTGTGAATTGTTGATTAGAAACCCAAGAGAATATACTCCGGCTGTCGTCCAATGACTACGTTGAACATCATGTAGACCGCTTGTAGTTGTCAGGCACGCGGATCTTGGCTAAGCGAGTAACGAAGATTGGGTGATTGTCATGGGTCACCCCTTCATTCTGACTTAACTGAATTAAGTACAAGAGTATATCTTGGGGAAGAAGTAGGCGTGAATTGAAGGAAAAACAATAGTACTTGCATTAATTCATGAAGAACAGCAGAGCTCCGCACCTTAATCTATGAGGTGTAGAAACTCCACCGTAGAAAATACATAAGAGAAAAAGGTCTAGGCATGGCCGAATGGCCAGCCTCTCCAATGAAAAATGGCATAAGCCCTCTAATACAATAGTAAAAAGTGCTATTTATACTAAACTAGTTACTAGGATTTACAAAAAATAAGTAACTAAGTGCAGATAGTGCAGAAATTCACTTCCGGGGACCACTTGGTGTGTGCTTGGGCTGAGCATTGAGCTTTACACATGTATAGGCTGTTCCTGGAGTTAAACGCCAGCTTGGGTGCCAGTTTGGGCGTTTTACGCCAGAAATCTCTGATGGTCATTTGGATACCAGTTTGGGCCATCAAATCTTGGGTAAAGTATGGACTATTATATATTGCTGGAAAGCACAGGATGTCTACTTTCCAACGCAATTAAGAGCGCGCCAATTGTGCTTCTGTAGCTCCAGAAAATTCACTTAGAGTATAGGAGGGTCAAAATCCAACAGCATCTGCAGTCCTTTTTCAGCCTCTGAATCAGATTTTTGCTCAGGTCCCTCAATTTCAGCCAGAAAATACCTGAAATCACAGAAAAGTACACAAACTCATAGTAAAGTCCAGAAATGTGATTTTTGCATAAAAACTAAGAAAAATATAATAAAAAGTAACTAAAACATACTAAAAACTATGTAAAATCAATGCCAAAAAGGGTATAAATTATCCGCTCATCACAACACCAAATTTAAATTGTTGCTTGTCCCCAAGCAACTAAAAAGAAAATAGGATAAAAAGAAGAGAATATACAATAAATTCCAAAAATATCAATGAAAATTAGTTTCAATTAGATGAGCGGGACTAGTAACTTTTTACTTCTGAACAGTTTTGGCATCTCGCTTTATCCTTTGAAGTTTAGAATGATTGGCATCCATAGGAACTCAGAATTCAGATAGTGTTATTGATTCTCCTAGTACAGTATGTTGATTCTTGAACACAGATACTTTATGAGTCTTGGCCGTGACCCTAAGCATTTTGTTTTTCAGTATTACCACCGGATACATAAATGCCACAGACACATAACTGGGTGAACCTTTTTATAGTGTGACTCAGCTTTGCTAGAGTCCCCAGTTAGAGATGTCCAGAGCTCTTAAGCACACTCTTTTTGCTTTGGAACTCGACTTTAACCGCTCAGTCTCAAGCTTTTCACTTGACACATTCACGCCACAAGCACATGGTTAGGGACAGCTTGATTTAGCTGCTTCGGCCAGGATTTTATTCCTTTGGGCCCTCCTATCCATTAATGCTCAAAGCCTTGGATCCTCTTTACCCTTGCCTTTTGGTTTAAAGGGTTATTGGCTTTTTCTACTTGCTTTTTCTTTTTCTTTCTTTTTCTTCTCTTTTTTTCTTTATTTTTTCGCCATTTTTTTGCAAGCTTTGTGTTTTTCACTGCTTTTTCTTGCTTCAAGAATCAATTTTATGATTTTTCAAATTATCAATAACATTTCTCTTTTTTCATTATTCTTTCAAGAGCCAACAATTTTAACATTCATAAACAACAAATTCAAAAATATGCACTGTTCAAGCATTCATTCAGAAAACAAAAGGTATTGCCACCACATCAAAATAATTAAACTAATTTCAAGATAAAATTCGAAATTCATGTACTTCTTGTTCTTTTGCAAATAAAAACATTTTTCATGTAAGAAAGGTGAAGGATTCATAGGACATTCATAGCTTTAAGACATAGACACTAGACACTAATGATCATGTAATAAAGACAAAAACATAGACAAAACATAAAGCATAGAATTCAAAAAACAGAAAAATAAGAACAAGGAAATTAAAGAACGGGTCCACCTTAGTGATGGCAGCTAGTTCTTCTTCTTGAAGATCCCATGGAGTGCTTTAGCTCCTTAATATCTCTTTCTTGCCTTTGTTGCTCCTCTCTCATAGCCTTTTCGTCCTCTCTGATTTCATTGAGGATAATGGAGTGCTCTTGTTGAGGTCCATGAGTGGGCTCTCTTGTTTGCTCCATCCTCATTCTAGTGATAGGCTTTTGAGATGAATCTCTCCATCTCCCATGACTCAGAGTTGGAAGCAATTGCCTTCCCTTTCCTCTTCCTAGAGGTTTCTCCGGTCTTAGGTGCCATTAATGGTTATGAAAAAACAAAAAGCAGAGCTTTTTTTCCACACCAAACTTAAAAGGTTTGCTCGTCCTCGAGCAAAATAAGATAGAAGGGAGTAGAAGAAGAATGATGCAATTAATTTTGAAAACTTATTAATGTATACAAGAACAATTAAAAGAGTTGAAAAGAATTTGAAAAGATATGTAATTTTTGAAAATGTTTTGGAAGGAATTGAAAAGAATTAAAAAGAGAATTAAAAAGAATTGGAAAGATTATTAATATTTGAAAATAGAAATTGAAAGATAAACGTTTAAAATATGTTTGATGCAAAAAAAATTATGGATTCAAACATGAAAAATTGAAAAAAATTTGAATTGGAAACAAAATTACCTCCCTTGTGTCATCCAAGCATTAAATGCCTAAAATGCTATCCATTCTGGCGTTTAACGCCCACTTGACTGCCTCTTTGGGCGTTTAACGCCCAGCCAGATACCCTGGCTGGCGTTAAATGCCAGGATTCCTTCTTTACTGGGCATCTTTCTAAACGCTCAGAATGTTGCCATTTCTGGCGTTAAACGCCCAGAATGCTCTCCATTCTGGCGTTTAACGCCCAGAATGGTGCCTGCATGGGCGTTAAACGCCCATTCTGCTATCCTTACTAGTGTTTAAATGCCAGTAAGCCTGTCCTCCGGGTGTGCTATTTTGATGCTGTTTTTTATTTTGCTTTAATTCTGCAGTTGTTTTTATGACTTCACATGATCATCAACCTAAAGAAAACATAAAATGACAATGGAATATAAATAAATATAATTAAATAACATTGGGTTGCTTCCTAAAGTGCTTCTTTAATGTCAATAGCTTGATAGGGAGCTCTTAGAGAGCTTCACAGAGACTTGGAGCTTAACGGTGGCCTCCCAACACCAAACTTAGAAGTTGAGTGTGTGGGCTCTATTTGACTCTGTATTGAGAGAAGATTTTCATGCTTCTTCTCTAAGGTTACAGAAGAAGATCCTTGAGCCTTAAACACAAGGTAGTCCTCATTCAATTGAAGGACTAACTCTCCTCTGTCCACATCAATCACAGCTCTTGCTGTGGCTAGGAAGGGTCTTCCAAGGATGATGGATTCATCTTCATCCTTCCCAGTGTCTAGGATTATGAAATCAACAGGGATGTACATGCCTTTAACCTTCACTAAGACATCCTCTACAAGTCCATAAACCTGTTTTATTGATTTGTCTGCCATCTCTAGTGAGATTCTTGCAGCTTGTACCTCAAAGATCCCTAGTTTCTCCATTACAGAGAGTGGCATAAGGTTTATTCCTGACCCCAGGTCACACAGAGCCTTCTTAAAGGTCATAATGCCTATGGTACAAGGTATTAAGAACTTTCCAGGATCCTATTTCTTCTGAGACAATATCAGTTGATCCAGATCACTCAGTTCATTGATGAGAAAGGGAGGTTCATCTTCCCAAGTCTCATTACCAAATAATTTGGCATTCAGCTTTATGATTGCACCAACATATTTAGCAACTTGCTCTTCAGTAATGTCTTCATCCTCTTCAGAGGAAGAATACTCATAGGACCTTGTTTCAGTCATGAAACTGAGAGTGGTCTTAGATAGATCAGAGACTATGGTTGCTAAGTCAGAGAGGCTCTGCTTAGAATTCTTTATCTGTTGTTCAGAAGATGATGGAGAAGGCTTGCTATTGCCAAACCTATTTCTCCCACCATTATTATTATTGAAGCTTTGATTAGGCTTCTACTGATCCTTCCATGAGAAATTAGGATGATTCCTCCATGAAAGATTGTAAGTATTTCCATAGGATTCTCCCATGTAGTTCACTTCTTCCATTAAAGTTGGAAGTTGGTGCAGTAAAGTCACCAAGCACCTTCCTTGCATCTCCACCAATGTTGTTGGGTTCGGCTGCGATGTCTACTTCTTTTTCAAAAATTTCTGTCAGGTCCTCTGACGTTAGGATTTTTTGCTAGTAAAGAATTTTATAAAAATAGTCGCGTTGTAGATATAGATTCTAAACCAACAGAAATCCCTTCGTGCAAACGTTTTGGTTGTCACAAGTAACAAACCCCTAAATAAATTGATAACCGAAGTATTTAAACCTCGGGTCGTCTTCTCAAGGAACTATAGGGAAGTATGTTCTTATTATTGGTTATGAAGATTGTAAATCGGGGTTGTGAAGATGAGGAACAAGTAATTTAAATTGCAATTAAAATAGGTAAAAGACTGTAAAATAAATAAATAACTGTAAAAACATACTTTTGGCAAGGTGTGAGAAATTGGAAGTCCTATCCTAGTTATCCTTATCAATGATGATGAAAATTGAACCTTAATTCCACTTAGTTAACCTTTGCTAGAGCAAGGGAAAGTCAAGTGACTAATTAGTTAGATCCTCAAATCCTAGCTAATCCCTAAGGAAAGATTGGGATTATTGAAGTTCAATTCAATTAGCAAAGATAACGATTATCAATCATGTTGAGTTTGATAACTCCTAAATTACTGATTTCTTAACCAAGACCAAAAAGGAAAAGTAAATCTACTGGAATAAAAATGTCTTCAGATTGGAAGCAACAGTAATATAAATAAAAGAGAGCAATAATAAACTGAAATACCTCAAATAACATTAATCAAAAGAATAATCTGTAACATAGAAGAATTCATAAATTAAATTGAGAAAATAAATAAAAAAGAATATTGAACCTATGATGAAGAAGAAATAATCCTAAATCCTAAAACTAAATCCTAAGAGAGAGGAGGGAACCTCTCTCTCTAAAACTACATCTAATCCTAAAATTGTGAATATGAAAGTCTCCTTATGAATGGATGCATTTCCCCACTTTATAGCCTCTAATCTGTGTGTTCTGGGCTGAAAACTGGGTCAAAAGCAGCCCAGAAATCGCTCCCTGCGATTTCTGTTAAGTTCAGGTCGCGGGCAAGTGACGCGGAGGCATCGTCCACGTGTCCGCGCGGATTGAAGTTCGCAGATGCGACGCGGGCACATCATTCACGCGTTCGCATCGCCTAACTTCGGGGCAGCTATGGCAAATTATATATCAAATCGAAGCCCCAAACGTTAGCTTTCCAACGCAACTGGAACCGCATCGTTTGGACCTCTGTAGCTAAAGCTATATCCGTTTGAGTGCAAAGAGGTCAGGTTGGACAACTTAGCAGTTTCTCCAACTTCTTGTATTCCTTCCACTTTTGCATGCTTCCTTTCTATCCTCTGAGCCATTCCTGCCCTGTAATCTCTGAAATCACTTAACACACATATCAAGTCATCTAATGGTGATAAGAGAGGATTAATATTAGCAATATAAAGGCCAAAGAAGCATGTTTTCAATCATAGCACAAAATCAGGAAGGAAGACATAAAGCATGCGATTAGTATGAATAAATGGGTAAAGAGTTAATAAAAACCACTCAATTGAGCAGAAGATAAACCATGAAATAGTGGTTTATCATCATCTCTAGGGTGTTGTGCTTTAGCTTCTCTTAGCTTCCTCTTCAGAGTCCTTTCAGGTTCAGGATCAGCTTCAACAAGAATGTCTTTATCCTTGTTTCTACTCATATAAAAAAGAAGAGAATAGAAAAGAAGAGGAATCCTCTATGTCACAGTATAGAGATTCCTTTATGTGAGTATAAGAATAAAAGAATGAGGTAGAAGAAGAAATTCGAACACAGAGAAGGAGAGAGGGTTCGAATTATTAATTAAACGAAAAGAAAAATATTTTTGTTTTTATTTTGATTATAAGTTAGAATTCGAAATTTAAGAAAAGAAATAAAATAAAATTGAAAACTAAATAAATTAATTAATTAAAAAGATTTTTGAAAAAGTTGTTAGTTAGTTTTCAAAAATGAGGAGTGAAAAAGTAGTTAGATGGTTTTGAAAAAGATAAGAAATAGTAAACTTTTTAAAATCAAAACAAACAAGTGAAAACAAACACTTGAAAAATCCCACTTGACTTGTTTGTTAATTGAAAAAGATTTGAAAATAAATTTTGAAAAGATGAGAGGTTAGAAAAAGATTTTGAAATTGTTTTGAAAAAGATATGATTGAAATTTATTTTGAAAAAGATTTGAAAAAGAAATTTAAAAAGATTTGATTTTGAAAATTAAGGTTGATGACTTGACTAACAAGAAACTAAAAGATATGATTCTAGAATTTAAAAATTGAACCTTTCTTAATAAGAAAGTAACAAACTTGAAATTTTTTGAATCAAAACATTAAATGTTAGCAATATTTTCAAAAATTATGAAATAAAATTAAGAAAAAGATTTTTGAAAAATTTAATTTGAAGAATTTTCGAAAAATAGGAAAGAAAAATGAAAAAGATTTGATTTTTGAAAAAGATTTGAAAAGATAGAGTTTTTAAATTGAAATTTTGACTTGACTAACAAGAAACAACTAAATTTTAAAATTTTTTGACTAATTCAACCCAAAATTTTGAAATTTATGAGTAAAATAAGGGAAAGATATTATTTTTTATTTTTTTTGGGAATTAATGAAGAGAGAGAAAAATAACAAAATGACACAAGACATAAGAAATTAAGATTAAAACAAATAATGCATGCAAGAACACTTTGAATGTCAAGATGAACATCAAGAACATATTTTTGAAAATTTTTAAGAAAAGAAAGATATGCAAGACACCAAACTTAGAAATTTTTAATGTTTAGACACTAATAATTTGAAAATGCATATGAAAAACAACAAAAGACACAAAACAAGAAAATGTAAAGATCAAACAAAGAAAATCATCAAGAACAATTTGAAGATCAAAGAAGAACACATGATGAATTTTCAAAAATTAAAGAAAAATTAAAACATGCAATTGACACCAAACTTAAAGCATGAAACTAAACTCAAACAGAAAACTCAATTATTAGTTTATTGGTTTTTTTATCTATTTATTAAAAATTTTTGATAAAAATCTAGAAAAAGAAAACAATGATTTTAAAATTTTAACAAAAACAATAATAGAAGACTCAATTTTAGTGACTCTAAACCAAAAAGATAATTTTTTTTCTAATCTAAGCAATAAAATAAACCGTCAGTTGTCCAAACTCGAACAATCCCCGGCAACGGCACCAAAAACTTGGTGCACGAAATTGTGATTCACACTTTTCACAACTCCGCACAACTAACCAGCAAGGGCACTGGGTCATCCAAGTAATACCTTTACGTGAGTAAGGGTCGATCCCACAGAGATTATCGGCTTGAAGCAAGCTATGGTCATCTTGTAAATCTCAGTCAGGCGGATTCAAATGATTACAAGTATTGATAATTAAAAGATAAAAAAAACATAAAATAAAATAAAGATACTTATGTAATTCATTGGTGGGAATTTCAGATAAGCGTTTGGAGATGCTTTGTTGCTTCTGAACCTCTGCTTTCCTATTGTCTTCTTCCAACCATGCGTACTCCCTTCCATGGCAAGCTGTATGATCCTCTCGGATGAAAAATCCCAGGTACGGCCTCTGCACGGCTAATCAACTGTCGGATTTCTCGTCATGGATGAAAAATACTAGGTACAGCTACCGCACGGCTAATCATCTGTCGGTTCCCGCTAGCGTCGGAATAGGACCCTTATCCTTTTGCACACTGTCACTGCACCCAACATTTGAAAGTTTGAAGCTCGTCACAGTCATCCCTTCCCAGATCCTACTCGGAATACCACAGACAAGGTTTAGACTTTCCGGATCTCAAGAATGGCTGCCAATGGTTCTAGCCTATACCACGAAGGTTCTAATCTAAGTAACTAAATGCAGATAGTGCAGAAATCCACTTCCGAGGCCCACTTGGTGTGTGCTTGGGCTGAGCATTGAGCTTTACACGTGCATAGGCTGTTCTTGGAGTTAAACGCCAGCTTGGGTGCCAGTTTGGGCGTTTTACGCCAGTTTTAGTGCCAGTTCTAGCATTTTACGCCAGAAATCTCTGGTGGGCGTTTGGACGCCAGTTTCGGCCATCAAATCTCGAGTAAAGTATGGACTATTATATATTGCTGGAAAGCCCAAGATGTTTAATTTCCAACGCAATTGAGAGCGCGTCAATTGGGTATCTGTAGCTCCAGAAAATCTACTTTGAGTGCAGGAGGGTCAGAATCCAACAGCATCTACAGTCCTTTTTCAGCCTCTGAATCATATTTTTGCTCAGGTCCCTCAATTTCAGCCAGAAAATACCTGAAATCACAGAAAAACACACAAACTCATAGTAAAGTCTAGAAATATGATTTTTGCATAAAACCTAATAAAATATAATAAAAAGTAACTAAAACATACTAAAAACTATGTAAAAACAATGCCAAAAAGGGTATAAATTATCCGCTCATCAGATACCCTTAGCGATGATCTCATGAATGTTTATGTCTCCGCCCCTCATTATGCAGTGTACCATGGTAGCTCCAGCAATGTTAACCTCTGAATTGTTTGAGGCAGGGAGGATACATCTCCTTACGACCTCAAACCATCCCTTAGCTTCAGGGATATGGTCTCCTCTCCTAATGTACCTTGGCTTTCTGTCTGAGTACCTCACCCAATCGGCCCCTACAACACATATGTCGTTCACAATTTCCTCACAATCAAGGTAATTTCTCATTCTTGACTCATAACTAGCCTTTTCAAAGGGCCTTGATCTCAAATGAAGAACTTTTATGATGGCATTGGGGCTGAAATCAATCTCGGTCCCTTTCACATAGCTCTTAAATGTGGGGGCTTTGGTGGTGTCTTCCCTCACTACATTAGCATAGAACTCCTTGATGACATTTTCACTTATCTTCGTGATTGGGTCCGTGAGCAATTGCCACCTTCTTCTTTCGATCTTCTCTTTAATCTCCGGTCATTCATTATCATTGAATTGAAAAGCAAGCTCAGGCAATATTTTCTTGGGTTCTATCCATCTAAGTTGGATGTCATGGAACATGGTCTTGAACCTCCATTCATCAAAGGGAATGCTCTCCACCGGTTTCTTTCCCTTTCGTCTCCTAGAACTTGATGCCGCCATGGGTGATTGCCGGGCTAGAAAAGATGTAGGTGTAGAAGGTTATGACTTGGGAAAGAGACTAGATGGGTGATTAAGAGTACTAAGTATAAGAAGAGGAAGTCTGGGTGTGGATACAATAATGTGACCGAAAGCAAAAGGAGTGAAAATGGCTTGTGGAAGAATGAGAATTGGAACGTGGAAATGGGCTATGGGTTCGGTTACATGGGGTGAGGATTATTTATATTGGAAGGTAGCGGTTAAATGAAGGGTGGAGATTGATCTTGAAGGGTGAAAATGGATGGTGTATATGTGGAGTAATTATGAGCACAAGGATCACCACTTTATGAGGTGGTTGTGTTCGGTCTTCAAGGTGAAAGCTATGACACCTTCACTTATCTAATGCTTGCATGGTAGCACTTCCCAAGGAGCTCTATTTAAAGACATGTGCCGAGCCTTCCATGAAGTGGCCGAACCTCCCTCCTTCATTGTCTTGTCATTTCCCTCCTTTATTTACCTATGCAAAAGGACAAAAGTTAAATTCAATTGATGGCAGGAATGGAAATGTATCTAACTACTTTTTGAATTTTCATTAACTAACTAAGTGTCACTCATGAATTTGAATCAATTTGACTTCCTATGAGTTATGCGTACAACATTAATGAACACCAAACATAGTTTGTGATCATGTGGTGCAAGGAGAATGTGATCAAAGCTACTAAGATGTACATGATGTGATTCTCATGTATCTTCTTAGTGTGCCTTGCACACCAAACTTGTTGCTCACTATGTGTTGCATGCAAGAATTCAATTGAGTGCTTGTCAATCTTGAATTGAATTTCATGAGTCTACTTTATTGACTATTATCAAAACATAAACTAAAAGGGTATAAAACATAGGTTACCTCCCATGAAGCGCTTCTTTAATGTCATTAGCTTGACGATTGGCCTTTGTCAGGGCGGTTTGTAATGTCTCAGATCATCTCCTCTCACAGTGAATCTATCTCCGCTTGCTTCTTTGAGAATTTCTACATGCTCCAAGGATAGGATTCTATTGATTGTGTACGCTGGAGGTAGCTGAGATGGAATTATAGGAAGATGAGGTGGGATTAGTGGCTGATGGATTGATATTACTTTAGCCCCTGGAGAAAAATCCTCTGTAGGGATCTTCTTGTTCTTCCATCCTCTTGGTACCTTCTTCCCAATTCTCCTTTTGCCTTTAAGTGGTGCTTCAGTGATTCTCATGTCAGGAATGTAACACCCTAACTACCAAAGCTCACGCTTCCGGCTGCGCGACTCTGATAGCTCGGATATTACGACGACACTTATACTAATTAATACTAAAATATGAGCCTATTTAAAACTTTAAATCGCAATACCGCTCCCAAAAATACTTTCGCTCGATAACGTACATCCATAAATACCATACAACTTACAACAACTCATAAAGAGTACATACATATATATATATATATATATATATATATATATATATATAATATTACAAGCAATAATCAATACAATTCATATCCCTCTTACAGATTATATCAAGATAAAGGCGAGGGTACAATAAATCATACTAAAACAATACAGAGTATCACAACAACAATTAAATAAGCTCTTCGTAACTTCTGCGCCCATATCCTGAAAGGAGAAAAATGTAGGGGGGTGAGAACATCATCCTCGAAAGGGTTCTCAGTAGAGGGTTTTTGGAAATTACTGTAATAGGATACATGAAGATAACCGCACCACTGATTAATAACCGTCTCATGCCTCTTTTCAAAAACAACGGTTTACAATGAAAGTAAAGTTGGAAATCTTTTCTGAAAGAGGAACCGTTCAATTCTCAAAAACTCAAAAACCTTTCAAAAGATTTATCTATGCTGAACCAAAATAGCCTTTCATATTTTTTTCAAACCAGAAACACACAACACCGAAACCAACCATCGGTCCATCTCATTTCAACCATGACCCTAGACCCAAATAATCCAACCATCAACTAATACCACAGTCCAACAGAGTCCCAGTAGCAAACACAAATAGGAAGACGCAAGCACATACAAACAGTTATTGCAAGTATAACAATTAGCAATTAATCACATAGGCAAACCAAGTATAATATGCACACCCAAACAATGTCACATAGATGCATATGATGCATGCCTGTCCCTAGTGGCTGATGATATCATCTGTCGGTTATATAGCCAACCCGACACGTCCTGGTAGCTAACCATGGACAGAAACACCTATCGCAGAGCAAGTATGTTTGAGCTACAACCCTATTGCTACTACCCGCTCAACCCAGAGCCAGTGGAATAACCACTACTGCGGCTACTACCCAGGCGGGTGTTTAAAAGCTCAACCTGGAGCGAGTGGAATCACCACTACTACCGCTACTACCCAGGCGTCACAGTCTCTAACCTGAAGCAAGTGGGACGAACCACAACCCTTGCTACTACCCAGGTATCTCAAGCATATATTCATTCAGTCCCAGCCATCGATCAACATCCATCTCAGCCATCCAGCTTAAATTCATAATTCATAGTCAGCCATACGGCCCATAACTCATTCGGCAATCAACCATAAATCAATATCATACACAGCCATTCCGGCTCGCGGTTCAATCCAGAACCAGCCAATATTCATAATCATACACAGCCATTCCGGCCCATAACAAAACAGCACTTCCACCATCCAACATCATCAAATTCATAAAACCGGCATTTAAGCCATAAATCACTTTTTCTCAAATCGTTTCATGTTGAAATCAAGTTTCAACTCTTTTCAGCCTTGGCTTTAGAAATCTCGTTTCTCAAATCATCTCAGGCTCATAAGCCAAATTTTACTCAATCAAAAGTCTATATTCCTTTGAAATCACTAAAAGCTCCGTTTTATATTGAAATCAATATTAGAGCATCATTCTTTCCTTCAGTGATTCAAATAGTAAAAATAGTTCATTTCTAAATAAGTCAAACTCAAGGCATAAAGTTCACTAAATAAATTAAGCTTGAAAATATAAATATNNNTATCTTTCACATCATCAAAATAATTGACTCAATTCAAACCAATCCTCAACGGATTAAACTCATATTTCAAATCTTTAAAGAATCAACTTCAGACATTACATTTCATAAAGCCGCACAACAATTCAGCCAAACCAACACCCATAGCCATTTGAGTCAATCAAATAATACATAAGGCAGATACAATCACCAAATACACAATATCTCGCACCAGTATCCATATGTAATAATTCCAATACACAAAACATAGTTTTTGGAGAGCGCCCCTACCTCAAAACGCAATTCCATAACCCAAACGCCTCACAGAGTCCTTTCCGCCTCAACCCGAACTGACGGCAACCAAAACCTCAGCTCCCAGCCACTTTCGCAATAATCATAGCAACACTAATCACAACATATAATAATCAGGACTCGACCCCATGTTATCAAAACTCATATTCATTAACCGAACACAACAGAATACTAACGCAAGGCTTTCCGAAATATAAATACTCACTGAACTAGCGAAACAAAGCAGCTGCAATTTTGAACCGGCCCCGGCAACAGCTCCGGCGGCAGCCAGAATCTCTAGTGGACCAACTATAAAAAACTGCGCAATATTAAAACCTTCTCGAAATCCAAAAAGGCAGAAACCTCAAATAAAACCCTTACCGGCAACTTTTCTGGCGACGACAGAAGTAGCTAGAAGCTTCGGCGGTAGAGGCAGTTTCCTCCACTCTCCTCCATAATCGACCACGATGGAGGTGGAAGCTGGCAGAGACGGCGGTGGTTCCGACGGCGGCGCGGCTCCACCACCAGTGACCGAGGAGCATGACAGAAGCGTTTTCCCCATTCAATGGCACTCTCTCCTTCTAACCGAATCGGAGAAAACCTCCAGCGGTGGCGAAGTGGCAGCTTCGAACAGCAAGCCATGGCGATGGAGGACTTCAGTGACGGTGGAAGGACAGCAGAGGACCCGCGACGGCGGAGGCACGGCCGCAGAACAAGGACCCCCTATCTGCCGATCTCTCTCTCCCTCCTACTCGAGCTTCTCTCTTCGGCCCTCCGTGGATGACGAGAACTCAGACTCTGCAGGGAGGAGGACGACGGCGCGAGCTAGTCAACGACGAGGAGAACAGCGAAAGCCCCCCGCTTGGCCTCTCCCTCACTCCGGCGCTACCCGCTGCGAACCTCCTCTCGTCGTGGAACGGCAGCAACGGCGCGGATGGCAACTCGCAAGCCCAGCGGTGACGACGCGACGGCGGTGGTGAAGCCCGACGCACCGGCGCGGCATCTTCCCTCCTCTCCTCTTCTTCTCCTTCGATTGCTCTTTCTTTCTTTGTTTCTTTGGTTCTTTCAATCATTATATGATTTGAGACTTGATCATAAAAAGACTTGTCAAAGGTTCTGGGTCTTACATCCTACCCACCTTACAAAAATTTTCGTCCTCGAAAATTGATACAAAACGAAAGAAATTTCATAACAGTTCACCCTTGAACACATTTAAGTAAGAAGCAAAAATATCTCAAAATATGAACATATATATGGTTTTTCAAATACTTGGGTGGTCATATGCATAACGATACAAAGGTAGGAGTGTGATTGCAAAGCAAACGTTACAAGATAGGCTCAATTCACAAGGTCATATAATCTCAAAGCTTTACAAAAACTTGAGGTGCCAAAATAGGGTGCAAATCAAGATAGGCGTTCACAAAGCAAAAATGACATGGTTCAAACATGTGATAATAAAGCAAGGCATCGAAGGCTATAAAACATGATGGGGTTAAAACGACGTGCTAAACATCCGCACACTAATCTCATATCAACCTCAAGGTTTCAACTTTCCAACTCCATCAAGCACTTTACAATCTCTATATTCAATCACAAGCCTGACAACCGCAAACCCGTTCACAAGGAACAAGACATCACAACTCATAACGTTGTGCACCTACCGCTTCAACTTCCATATACACATATCACGTCTTAAAGAACTAACGCATCGCGTTACGTATACGTCTACAAGTCGCACGTGATATCAAAACAATTCTCGAATCTACTCTGAAGGATACAAGATTTAGAAAGGAGAGTCAAATGTCAAAGATAGCTATAATAGATTTGAGAGAATATATCCAATCCCAGATAACCAAGGATACTCAAGCAATGAAGTTTGCTAGACACAATTCAATTGACAACTTCAAAGATAACCCTTGGATCAAAGAAATTCAATAGGACCAATAAGCAGAAAAATCAGCGCATTAGTTTGAAACAATTTCAAGCTGAGTCGAAGAAGTATGAGACTCACAAAAAAGAATATCTCAAACCCAAGACAAAACTCACAGAACTTAAGAGCATGATTAAAATTACTTCCAAATACATTGTTCATAAGAGAATCGAAAACTTGCGAAAAATCACTTCACAATTTAGAAGAAAGCTCAATAGCAAACATTCCTCAAGAGGGCAACAAAAGCAATAACGTGGCTTTGCTCTAATTCAACTTCATGTTGAAGTAGATTATGCAGAGTTTTAAAAACAAGATGCTCCCAAGTTTGGCTAAAGGCTAAAATATTCCCTCAAATATTTCAGAAAGATAATTAGGTGCACAACTTAACCAAAAGCAATCATAAAACTCGGAAGAGAAATCAAATGCTTGTTCAAAAATCTCCAAAGTCCATATTCAAACAAGCGTGTATAAAATCTTAGCAAGGTCGAAAGAGAAAGTTAAGCTCTATTTAGGAAAGAAAATCCAAGGTAAAAGTTTGCTATAAATTGGTAAAGGAATTAAGTGTTGCATTACAAACAAACCGGTTTTCAATAAATAAGGAAGCTTTTCAAACCTCATTTAAAATAGCGCATGCTGACCTTAAGACAATTTTGCCAAAAATTGAACAATGGTCTGAATTATAACCAAGCAAATGAAAAATAAGTTCAATTTAGAACTTATTCAAAGAGAATTCAATCTGCTTTATAAAATTCAAAACAAGTCTCCAAAAGTATACTTGAAATCACCATCTCACAATAATATTCAAAAAAATTAGGATGTACTAGAAAAGGAGTCAAGCCATACAAGAAAAGATCTTAAGTCAAATTAGTTTAAACAAGATCCATTAGGCACGCGACATCAAACAAGCTTTCAATTGATCCAAAAGAAAAAGTCATAGGAAAAGACAACTCAATCATTAGTAATTTCTCAAGGATAAATCTTTGACTAAAAACTCTTGTAGGGATAATGAGAGATTAAACGATGCACTATTTTGAAACAAATCAAACTGACTCACATAAAAATGGGATTCACAAGAGAGGACAAACCAAGATCAATGGTAATGTTCACAAGATGTAAAAGATTAGTTAAAAACAAGGTCAAGCATGACATTCATGGAGATGGAAGGCTTAAAAGAGACTCTAGTCCGCTCATAAGAAGAAAGCCATGAGTCCAACATTTTTAAAAGAATCACAATAGCATCAACAATGTAGTATGCTGACCCGAACTCAAGTTAAAAATAATTTAGGTAAAGTTTATCAACAAAAATCAACCGAAATAAAAGCGAAGAATCCCTTCTTCCCAAAATTTCGAAAAATGCCCAAATGCATAATCAGATAAAGGCGTGCATTGGAACTATAGTAAAATTACTAGAAAGTCATTTTGTATTTAAAGTAAATGCAGTTTCACAAACCAGTAAAAGCACGGGCGAGGTATGAGAAATAAATAGTTGTTAAACTGTGTAAGAAATCTTCAAAGTTTCACATATCGATAAGTATATATCTATTCAACAGCAATTTCCATACTCCTCAAAAGGATCAGCAATCAAGAACTTCAAGTTAGGACATGAAAGAACAGGTCGACTCGAATGAAATTCAAGACACACAACTGAATAGCCTCGAGAAATAGTTTCTAGCGTTCTCAAAACCCGCGATTCGCTTTACTCAAAACTTGTATATCATCTATGATAACCCATTAGCGCTTTCATATACAAAATTCACTAGTATTAAGCCGGCCAAACTTAATACCAAGAATTTTTGCAATGCAAGACTAACAGCATTAATCAAAAGACCGTCATATGCAGCAAGCTCTAATTCTCGTCATTCGACAAGACCTAATACATGACAAACGCTCAGAGTATGCAATTGAAGCATAGTCGGTCCATTCCTCAGGCTCTACAGGAAGGACTGCTCTGATACAATAATGTAACACCCTAACTACCAAAGCTCACGCTTCCGGCTGCGCGACTCTGATAGCTCGGATATTACGACAACACTTATACTAATTAATACTAAAATATGAGCCTGTTTAAAACTTCAAATCGCAATACCGCTCCCAAAAATACTTTCGCTCGATAACGTACATCCATAAATACCATACAACTTACAACAACTCATAAAGAGCACATCCATATATATATATATATATATATATATATATATATATATATAAATAATATTACAAACAATAATCAATACAATTCCTACCCCTCTTACAGATTATATCAAGATAAAGGCGAGGGTACAATAAATCATAACTAGAACAATACAGAGTATCACAACAACAATTAAATAAGCTCTTCGTAACTTCTGCGCCCATATCCTGAAAGGGGAAAAATGTACGGGGGTGAGAACATCATCCTCGAAAGGGTTCTTAGTAGAGGGTTTTTAGGAATTACTGTAATAGGATACATGAAGATAACCGCACCAGTGATTAATAACTGTCTCATGCCTCTTTTCAAAAACAATGGTTTACAATGAAAGTAAAGTTGGAAATCTTTTCTGAAAGAGGAACCGTTCAATTCTCAAAAACTCAAAAGCCTTTCAAAAGATTTATCTATGCTAAACCAAAATAGCCTTTCATATTTTTTTCAAACCAGAAACACACAACACCGAAACCAACTGATGCACGGAAAACTTGTCTCATAACAAATTTCCTTCGGCAAGTGTACCGAATTTTTCGTCAAGTAAAAACTCACAATAGAGTGAGGTCAAATCCCACAGGGATTGATTGATCAAGCAACTTTAAATAGAGGAATGTTCTAGTTGAGCGAATCAGAATTTGAGTTGAGAATTTGCAGAAAATTAAATGGCGGAAAAGTAAATAACAGAAAAGTAAATGCTAGAAATAAGAGCTGAATGTAGATGACTGAAATTAAATTGCAGAATCTTAAATGGGAATGGGAAAATTGCTCATAAAAGTAAATGACAGAAATTAAAGAGAATGGGTAAGATCAGAAATGGGGGGTTTATTGGGCTCAGGAAATGTTGCATTCTCCGGATCAATTTCATTTTCATCTCTTCCTCAATCAATGCACTCATTGATCTCCTTGGCAATCTTAAGTGATCGAATTACAATTTCTTGTAATTCAATCTCTCAAATCTTGATCAATAGCCAATTCCTTGGTCAATTGGTCATGAGAAGAGATGAAGTATAGTCACTGATTATACCACATGCATTTCCCAAATCAAGTGTTGAGAAGATTATAGTCACATATCCATCCAAACCCAATTTGGTCCAGCATGAGAAAGCATTTCTAGCATGATCTCTTCATTCCTCTTTCAAGGTTCAGAAGAGATCCAAGTATGAATAGCTTCTTTTCCAAGATAACTACCCAATTGGATGAAGATCGAAAGCTTTCAAGTAAAATCAAGAGAAAAGATAGAAGAAGAATAATGAAATCTAGTATTGATCCATCAAATTACAACAGAGCTCCCTAACCCAATGAAAATGGTTTAGTTGTTCATAGCTCTGGAAAATGAAAACAAAGATGGAGAATACATAATAAAAACTAGAAGTGCAGAGGAAGTAAATACAGAGAGTAGTTCTATGCCCAGAGGCTCCCTATAATTTCCAACTCTCTAAATAATTCAAAGCTACTCCTATATATACTACTCTTCTACTCTTCTAGTTGGCTCTTCAAGTCTTGGGTCTGGGCCTTTGGATCTTGAGTTTGAAGCAGTTATCTTCTTCATTGGGCTTGGCTTTACTTGCAGAGAGAAAGTGTGAAGTGGGCAGAGACTTTAGCTCAGGACGTTAGTGGTGTTAACGTTCAGTGAAAATATGGGTTCGAGAACGTTAGTGACACTTAACATTGTCACTAACGTTCCAATGTGCCCCTTAGCTCCCACGATAGAGTCCACGTTAACTAGGTTAACGTGGCTTCTAACGTGGCTGTGCTAGCCATCTCCAACGTTAGTGACAAAGTTAAATGTCACTAACGTTGGCTCATCATCCCTCTCCTCACGTTAGCTTCCACGTTAACTAAGTTAATGTGGGAGTTAATGTGGCTCATTGTGGTTTGTGTTGGCTCCTTCCAACGTTAATGACAATGTTTGGTGTCAATAACGTTGTCGACAACCTTTCTTCTTCACGTTAACTTCCACGTTAACTAGGTTAACGTGGGAGTTAACGTGGCTTCTTGGGGATAGTGTGTGTTCATCCCAACGTTAGTGACAATGTTTGGTGTCACTAACGTTGTCGACCACCTAGTTTCTTCACGTTAGCTTCCACGTTAACTAGGTTAACGTGGGAGTAAACGTGGCTTCTTGTGACTTGGCCAACGTTAGTGAGAAAGTTGAATGACACTAACGTTGGCGTCCCCCTTTTCTTCTTAATGTTAGAGGCCACGTTAACTAAGTTAACGAGGCAACTAACGTGGCCACTTATGAGCTTGGTCCAACGTTAGTGATAATGTTAAGTGTCACTAACGTTGGTTCCATTTCCTTTCTCCCACGTTAAAGAGTTCACGTTAGCTTAGTTAACGTGACTCTTAACGTGGGCAATGACGACTTCTAGAGCATTATTGGCAATGACTTTTCTCATTAACTTTGCAAGCTACTCCCATTCCACGTTAGTGTTAACGTTAGTATAACTAACCAAAATAAGCTTTCAGCCAACACTCCCGAACCAGTTGGTTCAAGGTGCTAGGTGTTGAAGCACCCCTAAGGACTTACTTGCTCAAGTCTCTCCCCCATACATACACACCACAGGCACATAGTTTATTTATTTTCTTTTCTTGAGACCTTGGTGTCCAGCACCTCTTTGGGTTACTAAATGTTCTGTATTGAAGGTTACTCTTGATAGTGGACTTTCAGCTGATAATCCCGAGTTAGTTAACCCAAGTTACCAAGTGATAAGGCACCCCTAAGAGCTTATTCATCCAAGTAGATCCCTCACACAGAAGCACCACAGACACATGCCTCAAGATTAAAAACCATTGGTGCCTAGCCTTATTGCTTGTTCTTTTTCTTTTATTCCTCAACTTTGATTGTTCTTTCCTTTTTTCTTATTAGGATCTTCTTATTTAGCTAGTCTCATGGGGTGTGTCTCAAGCATAGTATTCATGACAAATAGTTGTCCTCCCACCTTATGGTTGAACCATCTTAGCTAACTTATGACTATACCATAAACTCATGAACTTACTCCATAGTATGAACTCCTCTCTGGTCTTTTGTAAACACTCATTCTCTTTTTCATTTGATTCAAAAGGGACAAGCATACAAGTAAGCAAAGTAAAGATGCGGTGACATAAAGACTAGCACACAGAGACCTCTTCAACACAAAAACTTAAAAGACAGAATTTAAAAAGGTTCAGACTAACATTTAACTATTAATCAAGATTGCATTTGGACTTCCAGTTTTCAACATTCTAAGTACATGGAATTAAGTGACAATACAACCTTTAGGGGATGGTTTCTAGTTACCCCCTTTTTTTGTCATCATCCTGGTCTTTGTTACCTCACTTTCTTGGGTGAAGGTGCACCATTTCCTCATAAGATTCCTGCAAAGTTATTGGAAATTGCTTGTTCCCAAAGCACTTGATAAATAGTTAGCTTGCATGTATGCTTGTGACTTCTGAACTTAATTTGGTGTGTCAACACCAAACTTAGTTCCTTGCCCAGTACAGAACCTTGCATATATGCAGAGAACCTCATATCTTATTTTTGAGTTTTGTCAACCAGCCTAATGACTACATCTATGGGCATTATCTCATTGATCTGCAGCTTCTTCACCAAGGAGAAGGGCATTAAGTTGATGCTTGCTCCCAAATCGCAGAGTGCTCTATCAAACATTGTTTCTCCTATGGCACAGGGGACATAAAAACTCCCTGGATCTTTTCTTTTTGTAGGCAACTACGGTTGAATGAGGGCACTGCACTCCTTGTTCATCACTATAGTTTGGCCTCCCTTGAGTGAGCTTTTCCTGGGAAGCAGCTCCTTCATATACTTGATATATGCAGGCATTTGTTGAATAGTCTTGATGAATGGTATGTTGACATGCAGAGATGCGAACAAATCTAGAAACCTTGAGTATATTCTCTTCTCCACAGCACCATTGAGCAGTTGGGGAAAAGGTGCATAGAGTCTCAGCAGCTCCTGTTGTGAGATTTTTGGTTCTTGATGATCTTTTTCCTTCTTCTCTACTGAGGTATCTTCAGGTTGTTCTGACAGCTTGCTTGGCTTGTCCTCAGTCTCCTTATCACTTATAGTGACCATCTTGCAATCTTCCCATCTTACTTTCTTTGTTTCACCTCTCGGATTCTTCTCTGTGTCACTTGGGAATCCATCTGTGGGTTTGGGAATTTGCTCAGAGAGATACCCCACTTGAGATTCCAACCTCTTGATTGTGTCTCCCTGGTTCTTGAAACTGGCTCGCACTTCCTCCTTGAACACCTTGTTGTCTTGAATCTCCTTGCCTATGCCTTCAAGTAGATTCTCAATCCTTGAGAGTCTGTCATCAAATGATTGTAGATCGTGATTAGGCGTGGAAGGATGAGGTAAATTATTTTGGTTTTGATGTGGATGTGGAGATTTGTTGTTATGGGGGTGTTGATATGGTCTATATGTGAAATGTTGGTGGCTTGCATTATTGGGATTTGGGCGTCTTTGATCAAGGCTTTGGTCTTGTTGATTTCTCCACCCAAAGTTTGGGTGATTCCTCCATCCAGGGTTGTAGGTCTTGGAGTATGGATCATGGTTTTGCCTAGGTGAATTCCCAATGTAGTTGGCTTGCTCCTGACTACCCTCTGCTTCTTCATTCACTCCTTTTTGGGTTGTTGATGAAGTGGAGATTGCTGCTACTTGGTTCCTCTCCATCTTCTTGGTGAGGTCAGCCAGCTGCTGGGTAATGAGCTTGTTTTGGGCCAGCAGAGCATCTACATTGTTTAGCTCCATTACTCCTCTTGTGTTCCCTCTTTTGGAGGCATAGAAGTAGTCGTTCTCTGCTACAGTTTCAATGACATCTATGGCCTCCTCAATGGTCTTTTTCTTGTTCAAAGATCCTCCGGATGAATGGTCTACTGCCTTCTTTGACTCATAGGAGAGCCCTTCATAGAAAATGTGCAGCTGCACCCATTCATTGAACATATCTGGTGGGCACCTCCTTGTTAGGTCTTTAAACCTCTCC
>NC_029792.2:100220147-100227543 GCF_000816755.2 Arachis ipaensis | reverse complement strand
TCTTGGACACTTCCTCCGAACGAACAGTTGTTCTGAACAAGGGTGATGAGCTGTGGCTTCAGTTCAAAATTGTTGGCATGGATGGTTGGCTTTTGAATGCTACTTCCACATTTTCCTGGGTTTGGATTGATGTAAGAGCCTAAAACTCTTCTATCCTCCCCAACATGATTTGCTCGACCTCCTCCGCCATAGTTGTGAGCCTCTTCCTCACGATGGTTTTCCATGTTTTCTTCCATGTTTGGTTCAAAGTATTCCTCAAAGTGTTCCTCCTCTTCTTCAGCACTGACTACACGTTTTTCTCTTGCCTCCCTTCTTAGTCTAAGGAAGGTTCTCTCAGGTTCAGAATCAAAGGAAGTTGAAGCCCCACTTCTTCTCCCTGTCATACAACCAAAAAGTACAAGTAAAGAGAATAGGTGCAGAAAGTATATCTGTCAGAATTACTGTTAGTGTGAGTGATGCAATATATCAAATAGTTAGTGGGTTAGTGAAATGAATGGTAAATAACAAAGAAAAAGTAAGGGGAAGGGAAGAAAATTAACTAAAACAGAAAGTAAATGACTCAAACAGAAAATTAAATCAAACAAAAATAAAATGCTCAATCTAGTTATCCTCCAATTTAATCATTGTTGATGCACAATCAATCCCCGGCAACGGCACCATAAACTTGATGCACGGAAAACTTGTCTCATAACAAATTTCCTTCGGCAAGTGTACCGAATTTGTCGTCAAGTAAAAACTAACAATAGAGTGAGGTCGAATCCCACAGGGATTGATTGATCAAGCAACTTTAATTAGAGGAATGTTCTAGTTGAGTGAATCAGAATTTGAGTTGAGAATTTGCAGAAAATTAAATGGCAGGAAAGTAAATAACAGAAAAGTAAATGCTAGAAATAAGAGCTGAATGTAGATGACTGAAATTAAATTGCAGAATCTTAAATGGGAATGGGGAAATTGCTCATAAAAGTAAATGACAGAAATTAAAGAGAATGGGTAAGATCAGAAATGGGGGCTTCATTGGGCTCAGGAGATGTTGTATTCTCCGGATCAATTTCATTTTCATCTCTTCCTCAATCAATGCACTCATTGATCTCCTTGGCAATCTTAAGTGATTGAATTACAATTTCTTGTAATTCAATCTCTCAAATCTTGATCAATAGCCAATTCCTTGGTCAATTGCTCATGAGAAGAGATGAAGTATAGTCACTGATTATACCACATGCATTTCCCAAATCAAGTGTTGAGAGGATTATAGTCACATATCCATCCAAAACCAATTTGGTCCAGCATGAGAAAGCATTTCTAGCATGATCTCTCCATTCCTCTTTCAAGGTTCAGAAGAGATCCAAGTATGAATAGCTTCTTTTCCAAGATAACTACCCAATTGGATGAAGATCGAAAGCTTTCAAGTAAAATCAAGAGAAAAGATGGAGTTAACGTGGCTTCTTGTGACTTGGCCAACGTTAGTGAGAAAGTTGAATGACACGACGTTGGCGTCCCCCTTTTCTTCTTAACGTTAGAGGCCACGTTAACTAAGTTAACGAGGCAACTAACGTGGCCACTTATGAGCTTAGTCCAACGTTAGTGATAATGTTAAGTGTCACTAACGTTGGCTCCATTTTCTTTCTCCCACGTTAGAGTTCACGTTAGCTTAGTTAACGTGACTCTTAACGTGGGCAATGATGGCTTCGAGAGCGTTATTGGCAATGACTTTTCTCATTAACTTTGCAAGTTACTCCCATTCCACGTTAGTGTTAACGTTAGTGTAACTAACGTGGCTACTAATGTGGTTCTTCTTTGCTTCCTTTGTCCTGAAATCAAGCAATAAAGTGCATCAAAGTTCTAGTCCAAGTCATGGGAAATGCAACATCCAATTTGTCATTAAATTCATGCAAAATCCTCATGAAATCATGTAAAGTGCACAATGTATGCTTGAATCAAGATGTAAATGAATATCTACCCAAAACTAGCTTATTTCCTAAGGAAATGCATGAAACTACCCTAAAAACAGTAAAGAAAATGTCAGTGAAACTGGCCAAAATGCCCTGGCATCACAAACCATCGGTCCATCTCATTTCAACCATGACCCTAGGCCCAAACAATCCAACCATCAACCAACCACCACAGTCCAACAGAGTCCCAGTAGCAAACACAAATAGGAAGATGCAAGCACAAACAAATAGTTATTGCAAGTAGAACAATTAGCAATTAATCACATAGGCAAACCAAGTATAATATGCACACCCAAACAATGTCACATAGATGCATATGATGCATGCCTGTCCCTAGTGGCTGATGATATCATCTGTCGGTTATATAGCCAACCCGACACGTCCTGGTAGCTAACCATGGACAGAAACACCCATCGCGGAGCAAGTAGGTTTGAGCTACAACCCCATTGCTAATACTCGCTCAACCCAGAGCCAGTGGAATAACCACTACTGCGGCTACTACCCAGGCGGGTGTTTAAAAGCTCAACCTGGAGCGAGTGGAATCACCACTACTACCGCTACTACCCAGGCGTCACAGTCTCTAACCTGGAGCAAGTGGGACGAACTACAACCCTTGCTACTACCCAGGTATCTCAAGCATATATTCATTCAGTCCCAGCCATGGATCAACATCCATCTCAGCCATCCAGCTTAAATTTATAATTCATAGTCAGCCATACGGCCCATAACTCATTCGGCAATCAGCCATAAATCAATATCATACACAGCCATTCCGGCTCGCGGTTCAATCCAGAACCAGCCAATATTCATAATCATACACAGCCATTCCGGCCCATAACAAAACAGCACTTCCACCATCCAACATCATCAAATTCATAAAATCGGCATTTAAGCCATAAATCACTTTTTCTCAAATCGTTTCATGTTGAAATCAAGTTTCAACTCTTTTCAACCTTGGCTTTAGAAATCTCGTTTCTCAAATCATCTCAGGCTCATAAGCCAAATTTACTCAAAGTGAGTTCCCTTTTTAAAACAAAGCCACTCTCGGTATTCTCTTTCCAAAACTTCCAAAATCATGGCAAGTTAAGGATTTATTTCAAAGTATTCAAAATCACCCATACAACAATGGGATTTTATAACAAAAGTTTCTCGGCAGAGTCCCAAGTCTTTAGGGAAGATCAACCTATATCAATTCCTTAGAATTCATTGAAACTATTAAAATCATAGATTCTCGGTTCAAGTAAATAAAATTGAATTTATTATGAAACCGACCATACAAAATCACAAGTTCCAACCCGGTCCAAAAACCAACTCATTTGAAAAGGAACCGGTTCATTTGAATCAAACCACTTTCAGGTTTCTTATTGGAACCCATTTTTCTAACTCTTGGTTCGGGTCCCAACTAAACCGTTTCTCATTCCTTTTCAACAGCTCAAAACCAGAAATCAATTCAAAGCAAGCTAAATCCAACAGTCGCCTCAGTGGCATATCTCAAGAAAACCATTTCAAAATCAACTGAATATCAACCGATTTAACTCATTTCCAAAGCTTTAAAGAATCGGTTCCGCAATGAATCATTTATCAAAACCAAATCAATTAAAGCAACCCAGGCTGAATTTCAAGAGTATTCTATCTTTCACATCATCAAAATAATTGACTCAATTCAAACCAATCCTCAACGGATTAAACTCATATTTCAAATCTTTAAAGAATCAACTTCAGACATTACATTTCACAAAGTCGCACAATAATTTAGCCAAACCAACATCCATAGTCATTTGAGTCAATCAAATAATACATAAGGCAGATACAATCACCAAATACACAATATCTCGCACCAGTATCCATATGTAATAATTCCAATACACAAAACATAGTTTTTGGAAAGCGCCCCTACCTCAAAACGTAATTCCATAACCCAAACGCCTCACAGAGTCCTTTCCGCCTCAACCCGAACTGACGGCAACCAAAACCTCAGCTCCCAGCCACTTTCACAATAATCATAGCAACACTAATCGCAACATATAATAATCAGGACTCGATCCCACGTTATCAAAATTCATATTCATTAACCGAACACAACAGAATACTAATGCAAGGCTTTCCGAAATATAAATACTCACTGAACTAGCGAAACAAAGCAGTTGTGATTTTGAACCGGCCCCGGCAACAGCTCCGGCGGTGGCCAGAATCTCTGGTGGACCAACTATAAAAAACCGCGCAATATTAAGACCTTCTCGAAATCCAAAAAGGCAGAAACCTCAAATAAAACCCTTACCGGCAACTTTTCCGGTGACAACAGAAGTAGCTAGAAGCTCCGGCAGTAGAGGCAGTTTCCTCCACTCTCCTCCATGATCAACCACGATGGAGGTGGAAGCTGGCAGAGACGGCGGTGGTTCTGACGGCGGCGCGGCTCCACCACCAGTGACCGAGGAGCATGACAGAAGCGTTTTCCCCATTCAATGGCACTCTCTCCTTCTAACCGAATCGGAGAAAACCTCCAGCGGTGGCGAAGTGGCAGCTTCGAACAGCAAGCCATGGCGATGGAGGACTTCAGTGATGGTGGAAGGACAGCAGAGGACCCGCGACGGTGGAGGCACGGCCGCAGAACAAGGACCCTCCTATCTGCCGATCTCACTCTCCCTCCTACTCGAGCTTCTCTCTTCGGCCTTCCGTGGATGACGAGGACTCAGACTCCGCGGCAAGGAGGACGACGGCGCGAGCTAGTCGGCGACGAGGAGAACAGCGAAAGCCCCCCGCTTGGCCTCTCCCTCACTCCGGCGCTACCCGCTGCGAACCTCCTCTCGTCGTGGAACGGCAGCAACGGCGCGGATGGCAACTCGCAAGCCCAGCGGTGACGACGCGACGGCGGTGGTGAAGCCCGACGCACCGGCGCGGCATCTTCCCTCCTCTCCTCTTCTTCTCCTTCGATTGCTCTTTCTTTCTTTGTTTCTTTGGTTCTTTCAATCAGCTTGCAACTGCTGCTGCTGCATTAGGTATCCTGGGGTGTATCGGGTCAGGGGAACCGGGTAGGGTTTTTAGGGTTAGGGTTATGTGTGTTGAGTTTTAGGATTAGGGAAAAATTTGGTTCAAGGGTAATTTTGTAATTTCAAATAAAAGTAGGAGTAATATAGTAATTGAAACCCACATTAAATCCAACACTAATTGTACATAGAAAATACTATTTGCTCATCAACTTTACAAATTATTTTCAATAAAATGCCCAAATCTAAAAATTATAAATAATATAATTAATTTCTCTATTTTTCAAAATAACAGTATTAATATTTAAAATATTAATTATTTAATCCAAATCATATAGAAATCCTTATTATTTCACAACTACCAACTTTATAAATTTGAATATAGAAAATAATACAATGATTGTAAAATTGGATAATAATCATAAGTCATCTCAAATTCAATAAATCAAAACTTGCCTTAATTATCTTTAATAAAATGATTTCTGAAATTAAGGCTATAAATAATTATATGATTTGATACTTGATCATAAAAAGACTTGTCAAAGGTTCTGGGTCTTACATCCTACCCACCTTACAAAAATTTTCCTCCTCGAAAATTGATACAAAACGAAAGAAATTTCATAACAGTTCACCCTTGAACACATTTAAGGAAGAAGCAAAAATATCTCAAAATATGAACATATATATGGTTTTTCAAATACTTGGGTGGTCGTATGCATAACGATACAAAGGTAGGAGTGTGATTGCAAAGCAAACGTTACAAGATAGGCTCAATGCACAAGGTCATATAATCTCAAAGCTTTACAAAAACTTGAGGTGCCAAAATAGGGTGCAAATCAAGATAGGCGTTCACAAAGCAAAGATGACATGGTTCAAACATGTGATAGTAAAGCAAGGCATCGAAGGCTATAAAACATAATGGGGTTAAAACGACATGCTTAACATCCGCACACTAATCTCATATCAACCTCAAGGTTTCAACTTTCCAACTCCATCAAGCACTTTACAATCTCCATATTCAATCACAAGCCTGACAACCGCAAACCCGTTCACAAGGAACAAGACACCACAACTCATAACGTTGTACACCTACCGCTTCAACTTCCGTATACACATATCACGTCTTAAAGAACTAACGCATCGCGTTACGTATATGTCTACAAGTCGTACGTGATATCAAAATAATTCTAGAGTCTACTCAGAAGGATACAAGATTTAGAAAGGAGAGTCAAATGTCAAAGATAGCAATAATAGATTTGAGAGAATATATCCAATCCCAGATAACCAAGGATACTCAAGCAATGAAGTTTGCTAGACACAATTCAATTGACAACTTCAAAGATAACCCTTGGATCAAAGAAATTCAATAGGACCAATAAGCAGAAAAATCAGCGCATTAGTTTGAAACAATTTCAAGATGAGTCGACGAAGTATGAGACTTACAAAAAAGAATATCTCAAACCCAAGACAAAACTCACAGAACTTAAGAGCATGATTAAAATTACTTCCAAATACATTGTTCATAAGAGAATCGAAAACTTGCGAAAAATCACTTCGCAATTTAGAAGAAAGCTCAATAGCAAACATTCCTCAAGAGGGCAACAAAAGCAATAACGTGGCTTTGCTCTAATTCAACTTCATGTTGAAGTAGATTATGCAGAGTTTTAAAAACAAGATGCTCCCAAGTTTGGCTAAAGGCTAAAATATTCCCTCAAATATTTCAGAAAGATAATTAGGTGCACAACTTAACCAAAAGCAATCATAAAACTCGGAAGAGAAATCAAATGCTTGTTCAAAAATCTCCAAAGTCCATATTCAAACAAGCGTGTATAAAATCATAGCGAGGTCGAAAGAGAAAGTTAAGCTCTATTTAGGAAAGAAAATCCAAGGTAAAAGTTTGCTATAAATTGGTAAAGGAATTAAGTGTTGCATTACAAACAAACCGGTTTTCAATAAATAAGGAAGCTTTTCAAACCTCATTTAAAATAGCGCATGCCGACCTTAAAACAATTTTGCCAAAAATTGAACAATGGTCTAAATTATAACCAAGTAAATGAAAAATAAGTTCAATTTAGAACTTATTCAAAGAGAATTCAATCTGCTTTATAAAATTCAAAACAAGTCTCCAAAAGTATACTTGAAATCACCATCTCGCAATAATATTCAAGAAAATTAGGATGTACTTGAAAAGGAGTCAAGCCATATAAGAAAAGATCTTAAGTCAAAGTATTTTAAACAAGATCCACTAGGCACGCGACATCAAACAAGCTTTCAATTGATCCAAAAGAAAAAGTCATAGGAAAAGACAACTCAATCATTAGTAATTTCTCAAGGATAAATCTTTGACTAAAAACTCTTGTAGGGATAATGAGAGATTAAACGATGCACTATTTTGAAACGAATCAAACTGACTCACATAAAAATGGGATTCACAAGAGAGGACAAACCAAGATCAATGGTAAT
>NC_029792.2:100213794-100220134 GCF_000816755.2 Arachis ipaensis | reverse complement strand
TGACCCGAACTCAAGTTAAAAATAATTTAGGTAAAGTTTATCAACAAAAATCAACCGGAATAAAAGCGAAGAATCCCTTCTTCCCAAAATTTCGAAAAATGCCCAAATGCATAATCAGATAAAGGCGTGCATTGGAACTATAGTAAAATTACTAGAAAGTCATTTTGTATTTAAAGTAAATGCAGTTTCGCAAACCAGTAAAAGCATGGGCGAGGTATGAGAAATAAATAGTTGTTAAACTGTGTAAGAAATCTTCAAAGTTTCACATATCGATAAGTATATATCTATTCAACAGCAATTTCCATAAAAATCTCAAAATCGGCTGTAATTGCTGTCAATTAAGAGAAAGACTGAATCAACAATTTCTCTAAGAATGTACACGGAACAAGGACTTAAAGAGTACAGCGCATCAAGACAGTCCAAAAGTATATCAAAGAATACGTGAATCAAGAAGAACTCAAACAGAGAAAGATAGATTTAACAAGGACTGCAATCAAGCATATGCAATTAAGATCAAACAAGAATGCATATGAATAGAGGAATATAGTTGAAAAATCAAACTACTCCTCAAAAGGAACAGCAATCAAGAACTTCAAGTTAGGACATGAAAGAACAGGTCGACTCGAATGAAATTCAAGACACACAACTGAATAGCCTCGAGAAATAGTTTCTAGCGTTCTCAAAACCCGCAATTCGCTTTACTCAAAACTTGTATATCATCTATGATAACCATTAGCGCTTTCATATACAAAATTCACTAGTATTAAGCCAGCCAAACTTAATACCAAGAATTTTTGCAATGCAAGACTAACAGCGTTAATCAATAGACCGTCATGTGCATCAAGCTCTAATTCTCGTCATTCGATAAGACCTAATACATGACAAACGCTCAGAGTATGCAATTGAAGCATAGTCGGTCCATTCCTCAGGCTCTACAGGAAGGACTGCTCTGATACCATAATGTAACACCCTAACTACCAAAGCTCACGCTTCCGGCTGCGCGACTCTGATAACTCGGATATTACGACGACACTTATACTAATTAATACTAAAATATGATCCTGTTTAAAACTTTAAATCGCAATACTGCTCCCAAAAATACTTTCGCTCGATAACGTACATCCATAAATACCATACAACTTACAACAACTCATAAAGAGTACATCCATATATATATATATATATACAATACAATTCCTACCCCTCTTACAGATTATATCAAGATAAAGGCGAGGGTATAATAAATCATAACTAAAACAATACAGAGTATCACAACAACAATTAAATAAGCTCTTCGTAACTTCTGCGCCCATATCCTGAAAGGGGAAAAATGTAGGGGGGTGAGAACATCATCCTCGAAAGGGTTCTCAGTAGAGGGTTTTTGAGAATTACTGTAATAGGATACATAAAGATAACCGCACCAGTGATTAATAACCGTCTCATGCCTCTTTTCAAAAACAACGGTTTACAATGAAAGTAAAGTTGGAAATCTTTTCTGAAAGAGGAACCGTTCAATTCTCAAAAACTCAAAAGCCTTTCAAAAGATTTATCTATGGTGAACCAAAATAGCCTCTCATATTTTTATCAAACCAGAAACACACAACACCGAAACCAACTGATGCACGGAAAACTTGTCTCATAACAAAGTTCCTTCGGCAAGTGTACCGAATTTGTCGTCAAGTAAAAACTCACAATAGAGTGAGGTCAAATCCCACAGGGATTGATTGATCAATCAACTTTAATTAGAGGAATGTTCTAGTTGAGCGAATCAGAATTTGAGTTGAGAATTTGCAGAAAATTAAATGGCAGGAAAGTAAATAACAGAAAAGTAAATGCTAGAAATAAGAGCTGAATGTAGATGACTGAAATTAAATTGCAGAATCTTAAATGGGAATGGGAAAATTGCTCATAAAAGTAAATGACAGAAATTAAAGAGAATGGGTAAGATCAGAAATAGGGGGTTCATTGGGCTCAAGAGATGTTGCATTCTCCGGATCAATTTCATTTTCATCTCTTCCTCAATCAATGCACTCATTAATCTCCTTGGCAATCTTAAGTGATCGAATTACAATTACTTGTAATTTAATCTCTCAAATCTTGATCAATAGCCAATTCCTTGGTCAATTGCTCATGAGAAGAGATGAAGTATGGTCACTGATTATACCACATGCATTTCCCACATCAAGTGTTGAGAGGATTATAGTCACATATCCATCCAAACCCAATTTGGTCCAGCATGAGAAAGCATTTCTAGCATGATCTCTTCATTCCTCTTTCAAGGTTCAGAAGAGATCCAAGTATGAATAGCTTCTTTTCCAAGATAACTACCCAATTGGATGAAGATCGAAAGCTTTCAAGTAAAATCAAGAGAAAAGATAGAAGAAGAATAATGAAAACTAGTATTGATCCATCAAATTACAACAGAGCTCCCTAACCCAATGAAAGGGGTTTAGTTGTTCATAGCTCTAGAAAATGGAAACAAAGATGGAAAATACATAATGAAAACTAGAAGTGCAGAGGAAGTAAATACAGAGAGTAGTTCTATGCCCAGAGGTTCCCTATAATTTTCAACTCTCTAAATAATTCAAAGCTACTCCTATATATACTACTCTTCTACTCTTCTAGTTGGCTCTTCAAGTCTTGGGTTTGGGCCTTTGGATCTTGAGTTTGAAGCAGTTATCTTCTTCATTGGGCTTGGCTTTACTTGCAGAGAGAAAGTGGATTGATTGGAGCTAGCAATGTGCTTTGGGAATGGAGTGTGATTCCTTTGCTGGAACACCAAACTTAGAATCACACTTTTACTCTTGAATTGTTTTGGTGTGGAACACCAAACTTAGCTCCTCGCAATACAGGGGAAACAACTTGCGATCCTTATTGAAATAAAGATGAAAAGGAAACTACCTGAGGTTGGGTTGCCTCCCAACAGAGCGCTCTTTTATCGTCGCTAGCTCGACGGTTCCTCCTTCATTAGGGAGGTTGATAATGCTTCAAGTCCTCCCCTCTTGCCTTGGACTTATATCCATTGGTTGTATCAATGATCTCTACATGTTCCAAGGAGAGAACTCTGTTGATAGTGAAGACCTTAGGTAACTGAGATGGTACAGTGGGGAGATTAGGGTGATATCTGGGAAGTAAGCTGAGATCACTTTATCCCCTGGAGAGAAGTCTTCCGTAGGGATCTTCTTGTTACTCCACCCCCTTGGTACCTTCTTCTTTGTCCCTTTTGATGTTGCCTTGCTCTTGGTGACTTCTTCTTCTAAGGGAATTTTGTTGTTGTCTTCACATGTCTCTGGTAGTTTAGGAGTTTTGTCAGCCAGCCTAATGACTACATCTATGGGCATTATCTCATTGATCTGCAGCCTCTTCACCAGGGAGAAGGGCATTAAGTTGATGCTTGCTCCCAAATCGCAGAGTGCTCTATCAAACATTGTTTCTCCTATGGCACAGGGGACATAAAAACTCCCTGGATCTTTTCTTTTCGTAGGCAACTACGGTTGAATGAGGGCACTGCACTCCTTGTTCATCACTATAGTTTGGCCTCCCTTGAGTCCTTGAGAGTCTGTCATCAAATGATTGTAGATCGTGATTAGGCGTGGAAGGATGAGGTAAATTATTTTGGTTTTGATGAGGATGTGGAGAGTTGTTGTTATGGGGGTGTTGATATGGTCTAGATGTGAAATATTGGTGGCTTGCATTGTTGGGATTTGGGCGTCTTTGATCAAGGCTTTGGTCTTGTTGATTTCTCCACCCAAAGTTTGGGTGATTCCTCCATCCAGGGTTGTAGGTCTTGGAGTATGGATCATGGTTTTGCCTAGGTGAATTCCCAATGTAGTTGGCTTGCTCCTGACTACATTCAAAGTGAGTTGTTCATCATGTATTCTCAATATCAACTCTCCTTGCTCAACATCTATGAGTGCTCTGGCTATGGCCAAGAATGGTCTTCCCAGAATGATTGAATGAAGATAGCTTTCTTCCATCTCAAGAACAACAAAGTCTATAGGGAGGAAGTATTTCCCTACTTTCACCAGCACATTTTCAACTACTCCTAGTGCTTGTTTCTGAGTTTTGTCAGCCAGTTGAAGGATTACATTTGTGGATTTTAACTCATTGATTTGCAGCTTCCTCATGAGAGACAGAGGCATTAGATTTATGCTTGCTCTAAGATCACAAAATCCTCTATCAATCATGGTATCCCCTATAGCACAAGGGATGTGAAAACTCCCTGGATCCTTCTTCTTTGTAGGCAAGTCCTTCTGAATGAGAGCACTGCTCTCTTTAGTCATCACTACTGTTTTCCCACCCTTCAAGGTACCCTTCTTGGTTAGCAACTCCTTCATGCATTTAATATATGAAGGCATCTGTTGGAGGGCTTCAACGAAAGGAATGTTGATATGAAGAGACTTAAATATATCTAGGAACCTAGAATACGTCTTCTCTTTCTCACCACCCTTGAGTCTTTGAGGGAATGATGCTTTTGGCACATATGGCTTCAAGGTTTCCTTCTCCATTGGATCCTTCTCTTGTGCAGGGCTAATGCTTTGTTCTATCTCTTCCAACTTTTCCTTTAGAACCCCTTGGTTGTGTTCTGTTGGCCTGGTGATTTCTTCCTCCAAGGTTTCTTCATTTCTTAGAGTAATTACCTTACATTCTTCCCATCTTACCTTCTTGGTTTCTCCTCTTGGATTCTTCTCAGTGTCACTTGGAAAACTGTCAGTGGATTTAGGAATTTGTTGAGAAAGGAATCCTACTTGGGATCCAAGCTACTTGATGGCATCTCCATGGTTCTTCATGTTAGACCTTACTTCCTTTTTGAATGCTCTGTTGTCTTGAAACTCCTTGAAGAAGTTTTTAAATAAGGCTTCAATCTGGGAGATTCTATTGATGTGCGGAAAACGATCCGACACAAAACTCACCGGCAAGTGCACCGGGTCGCATCAAGTAATAATAACTCACGGGAGTGAGGTCGATCCCACAGGGATTGAAGGATTGAGCAATTTTAGTTTAGTGGTTGATTTAGTCAAGCGAATCAAGACTTGGTTGAGAGATTTGTGATTTGCAGAATTTAAATTGCATAGAAAGTAAAGGAAATGGGTAAATTGCATGAAATTAAAGAGAACTGAAATTTAAAGTGCTGAATCTTAAAGAACAAGAAATTAAATGGCAGAAACTTAGAACGCAAGAAATGTAAATTGCAGAATCTTAAAGTGCAAGAAATGTAAATGTCTTGAATTGTAAAGGGAATTGGGAATTGGATTTGCAGAAATTAAACAAGGAAAAAATTAAATTCAACAAACAGAGAAATATAAGATGACTTGGATTGAATCGGATCTAAAAACAGAATTGTAAATGAGCATGAAAAGCGTTAAACAGAGAAAGCAAAATGAGAATTCAGATCTCAGGATTCAAGAGACTAGATAACCAAGTCTAGATCTCAATGCCTTCCTAGATCCAACAAGAACAATTGCAAAGGAATTGTAAATTGTAAATTGCAGAGAAAGTAGAAGACAGAAGCAATTAACCAAAATGGAAATTCAATTATACAGTAAAATAAAACAGAGAGATCTCAGGATGAGATTGAAACAGATTTCCTTCAATTCTCCAACCCAAGATCCAAGATAAGAAAAGTAAAGAGTGCTGGGCAAGAACGAGGAAGAAGAGAGATCAATTCTCCTCCCAAATTCCCTTGAATTAAAACAACAATGCCAAGAAATGTAAAGTGAGCTCTCTACTAAGTGTACTCAATCAAAACCGAAAAGAAAGCTCTCACAAAACTTAAATCCTATGCTATTTATACACTTTCTTCAAATGGTCTTCAAGCCTTCAATTGGGCCTTTGCTCTTGATGGAATTGGGTTGATAGAGGCCTTGGTTGATTGCTCTTGGAGTTTGGAGAAGAACCGAAGTGAACCGGGTTGGGAATCATGAAAGCTTAAGTAAAAGTTTGAGTAAAAGTTTGAGGCAAACTTTTACTCAGACTTTTCACATTAGCCACCCCATTCTAGCTGCTACCAACATTTGAGCCAAAGTTTGGGGTCAAACTTTTGCTCAAACGTTGGCCCCCTCATGCACACTCATGGCGCCAACGTTTGCCAAAAAGTTTGAGGCAAACATTGGCGCAAACTTTTGCTCTCCAGGGTGTGTTGTTCATGGCGCCAACGTTTGCCAAAAAGTTTGAGGCAAACGTTGGCGCAAACTTTTTCTCTCCAGGGTGTTGATTTGTGAGGCCAACGTTTGCCAAAAAGTTTGAGGCAAACGTTGGTTCAAGCTTTTCTCCCAAAAGTTTGCGCAAAAGTTTGAGGCAAACTTTTGGTCAAGCTTTTTGCTCCCTGGGTTGTTTTCAC
>NC_029792.2:100194936-100213701 GCF_000816755.2 Arachis ipaensis | reverse complement strand
GATTTATTGAGAAGAAAGAATGAAATGGAAGAGGCTGTTCATGCTAGCAGAGTATTATTGGTAGTTCATGGGGTTTTATGTGGATATGTAAACACTCACTTCTTATTGACTCTTAATCCTAGAAAGTCTCCTTCAAGCTTCAAGTAACATACTGCTATGACCTCTCATTATTCGTTTATCCTTGGCTATTATTTTGTTCATAATCTTTATTTGAGTGTCATGTGTAGCAAGTTCAATTTTTTTTTATACTTGACACATTATTCACCATAGACACTTGGCTCACATTCCTTCTTAAAACATTGATGCCCAGCACCTCTTTGGGCTACTAAATGCCTCGTAGTTAGGTTGCTCTTGATAGTGGACTTTCAGCTGATGATCCCGGGTTAGTTAACCCAAGTCACCGAGTGTTGATGCACTCCAAAGAGCTTAGTAGTCCAAGCAGATCCTAATACAAAGACACCACAGGCATATATTCTAAGGTTCAAGCTATTAGTGTCCAGCTTTGTTTCTTTTTGTTTTCTTTTGTTCTGCTGTCACTCTTTGACTATTTCTTTTTCTCCCCTTCTTTTTTTTGTTCTTTTTGTTTTTCTTTTTAACCAAGAATTTTTTTGATTGAGATTCATAGACAGTAGGCCACTTTATACTTAGAAGGAGACATCCTAGTTCTCTTATTCACTAAAAGTGAGCTATTATACAATCACACACATACCACCACTTACTTTTATTATACTTCTATCTAACAGAGAACTATCTCACTTCACCTTCAAACATTTCTTTTATTGAATTAAAGATGCAGGGAACAAACCATGCTTTTTGTTAAGTGAAAGTAAACACACAAGCACACACTTAAACTAGCTTACTTATTTTAAGAGTGATTCTACTTGTATTAGATGAACACTTTAACAAAGCACAAGTCAAAACATTTTTCAACAGCAAGAGTTAAGTGTAAATACGACCTATTGGTTTGCAGTTCCTTTGTCCTTCCTTCTGTTGTGCCCTTTTGAGTTATGATGCATAGTGTCCTCAAATGGTGGTGAATTCCCTGCACAATTCTCAAAAGTTGCTTGCTTCTCAAGCCCTTAGGTGACCAGTTAGTATGCATGAATTGAGTGTGGCTTGTGGATTTAATTTGGTGTGGGAACACCAAACTTAATTTCTTGCCACTTCTCTTGATACAACAGGTTAACAATATGTAATATCTTGTGTCCTTGCCAAAGGTTATGTAGTTAAAACTACAAAACAGTTAAATGGTTGACTAATCATGTTTGATTGCTTGGAGCTAGTGTTGTGCAGGACGTGAAGGTGTGCTTTTAAATGAGGTTTTGGTGGAACACCAAACTTAGAATCCTTCATTCTCCCTTAAATTGTTTTGGTGTGCAACACCAAACTTAGCTCCTTGCAATGCACATCAATTATTCAACATTTTTATTGAAAAGGCTATGAAAAGAAAACTACCTCAGGTTGGGTTGCCTCCCAACAAGCGCTCTTTTAATGTCACTAGCTTGACATTGGGGCTTTCTTTTATGGTGGTTGATGATTGTAGTGCCTCAACTTGTCTCCCCTGACTGTGATCCTCCTCTTTGTCCTCTGGTGTTCAATCTCAGCATGCTCCAATGAGAGTATGTTGCTGATAGTAGAATAGTCATTAGTCTGTTGGCTTGCTCCCGGTTGTTGATAGATCAATTGCACTTTATCACCTTTAGAAAGCCCTTCTGTTGGAATCTTCCTGTTCTTCCAACCCCTTTTTGTTTTGTTTCTGTGTTTCTTGCTTCCTTTTGTTAACCTTTCTCCTTTGGCCGTAAGCTCACTTTGGATATCTCTCTTCTCAGTGGCTAATACTCCAATATCCTCTTGGACTTCTTCATCAGTCTGCACAATCTTTTGCCTTGGGATGTTGCTGTGAATCACTTTGTCACTTTCTTCCTTTAACTGTGATTCTTCCTTGTCAAGTTCCATATAGTCTTTCTTCTCATTACTAAACTGTGCTTCTGGTAATACCTTCAGAGTGACACTCTTATCATGCATTCTGAGAGTTAGTTCTCCTTGCTCTATGTCTATGATAGCTCTAGCAGTGGCCAAGAATGGCCTTCCCAGTATAATAGAGTCACCATCATCCCCATCTGAATCTAGAACCACAAAATCTGCAGGGTATATGAAATTGTCCACCTTGACCAGAAGGTTTTCAATCATACCCCTGGGGTGTACCGTTGACTTATCTACTAGCTCTAGAGACATCTGTACCGGTTTAACTTCCTCTATGCGCAGCTTTTTCACCAAGGAGGAGGGTATTAAGTTAATACTTGCTCCTAGATCGCACATTGCTTTAGTGATGGTTAATTCCCCAATGGTGCAAGGCAGCAAGAAGCTCCCTGGGTCCTCAAGCTTCGGAGGAAGCCCTTTTTGAATCAAGGCCCTGCATTCCTCAGTAAGCAGTATGGTTTCTTTCTCATCCCAACTTCTTTTCTTATTGATAAGCTCCTTCAAAAACTTGGCATACAGAGGCATTTGTTCAAGTGCTTCAGCCAAGGGAATATTGATCTCTAGCTTCTTGAAGATCTCCAGGAACTTGTGAAAATGTTGGTCCTTAGTTTCTTTGTTGAACCTCTGGGGATATGGAAATGGAGGTGTGATGCTCTTTCCTATTTGCTGCTGTCCCTGAGTCACTTCTTTTAAACTGTGTGGTTGGTTGTCCTTCTCTTTGAGTTTCTCAGTGCTCTTGCTTGGCATCTCCTCATTTTGTCTATCAAGGTCTCCAAGTTAGTGAGTCTTTGAGATTCAGGTGATGCTTGTGGTGGGTTGTGAGATGTGGGTGGTGGATGGTAGGCATTTTGGTTGGTGGGTTAGTTATTGGATTGATACTGGTTGGGGTTGGGGTAGTTGTTTTGAGGTTTTCTGTAAAGGTTTTGGTTAGTTTGCTGCTGGTTGTAGTTTTGGTTGTTTCTTGAATTATTTTGGTTTGAGTTCCTCTGCCATGGTTATTGGTTTTGGTTGTGACTATCGCCCCATCTGAGGTTGGGGTGATTCTTCCATGAGGGGTTGTAGGTGTCGCCATAGACTTCATTTGGACCAGTTTGGTTATGCATGTACTGGACTTGTTCTTGCTGTTGCTCCTCTTGAGTTTCTTCATTCTGCCCCCATGTGTTTGATGGTTGGCTAGTGTTAACTGCTGCAACTTGGAGGCTATCAATCCTCTTGGTCATTTGCTCAAATTGTTGTTGAATTTGCTGCTGCATTATTTTGTTTTGAGCCAAGATTGAGTCCACTCCTTCTAGCTCCATTACTCCTCTCCTTTGTGATGGTTGGCGGTTTCTTTGATGAGCAAAGAAATATTGGTTGTTAGCCACCACAAGGAACTTGGTTACCAAATCATCCCAATTGTTGATGCTGTCTCTTGGAAAAGATTCTAACCATTGGGTGGCCTTATCTCTGAGAGAAAACGGGAATAGCAATAGCTTGTAGCTGTCAGGAGGCACACCATTAGTTTTGACAGTATTACAAATCCTCAAGAAAGTGGATAAGTGTTGGTTGGGGTCTTCAAGTGGTCCTCCACCAAAAGAGCAATTGTTCTGAACTAAAGTGATGAGTTGTAGCTTTAGTTCAAAATTGTTTGCATTGACATTTGGAGTTAAGATGCTGCTTCCACAATGTCTAGGATTTGCAAAAGTATAGGAGGCCAAAACTCTCCTCTGGGGTGGGTTGTTATTGTTGTTGTCTGCTCCACCTGGTGGATTGGTTGAATGTTCCTCCATATCTTGGAATTCTTCTTCTGATTCCTCTTCTCCAACAATATTTTTCCCTCTTTCAGCCCTTCTTAACCTCCTAAGAGTTCTTTCGTCTTGTTCATGAAAGGTGGGTGTGGTTCTTCTTGTACCTGACATACAAGCAGAACATAAGAAACGCACAAACCAGTGATACTTCAATCTACTGCCAGAATGAAGTTTTAGTTAGCTTAAGCAAAAATTCAAACAGTTAGTGGGTTAATTGAAAATTAAAGAATAGAAAAGTAAAAGTGCTTGATCTAGATCACCACATCACTTAATCATTGTCAATCTAATCAATCCCCGGCAACGACGCCAAAAACTTGATGTGCGGAAAACGATCCGACACAAAACTCACCGGAAAGTGCACCGGGTCGCATCAAGTAATAATAACTCACGGGAGTGAGGTCGATCCCACAGGGATTGAAGGATTGAGCAATTTTAGTTTAGTGGTTGATTTAGTCAAGCGAATCAAGACTTGGTTGAGAGATTTGTGATTTACAGAATTTAAATTGCATAGAAAGTAAAGGAAATGGGTAAATTGCATGAAATTAAAGAGAACTGAAATTTAAAGTGCTGAATCATAAAGAACAAGAAATTAAATGGCAGAAACTTAGAACGCAAGGAATGTAAATTGCAGAATCTTAAAGTGCAAGAAATGTAAATGTCTTGAATTGTAAAGGGAATTGGAAATTGGATTTGCAGAAATTAAACAAGGAAAAAATTAAATTCAACAAACAGAGAAATATAAGATGACTTGGATTGAATCGGATCTAAAAACAGAATTGTAAATGAGCGTGAAAAGCGTTAAACAGAGAAAGTAAAATGAGAATTCAGATCTCAGGACTCAAGAGACTAGATAACCAAGTCTAGATCTCAATGCCTTCCTAGATCCAACAAGAACAATTGCAAAGAAATTGTAAATTGTAAATTGCAGAGAAAGTAGAAGACAGAAGCAATTAACCAAAATAGAAATTCAATTATGCAGTAAAAAGAAATAGAGAGATCTCAGGATGAGATTGAAATAGATTTCCTTCAATTCTCCAACCCAAGATCCAAGATAAGAAAAGTAAAGAGTGCTGGGCAAGAACGAGGAAGAAGAGAGATCAATTCTCCTCCCAAATTCCCTTGAATTAAAACAACAATGCCAAGAAATGTAAAGTGAGCTCTCTACTAAGTGTACTCAATCAAAACCGAAAAGAAAGCTCTCACAAAACTTAAATCCTATGCTATTTATACACTTTCTTCAAATGGTCTTCAAGCCTTCAATTGGGCCTTTGCTCTTGATGGAATTGGGTTGATAGAGGCCTTGGTTGATTGCTCTTGGAGTTTGGAGAAGAACCGAAGTGAATCGGGTTGGGAATCATGAAAGCTTGAGTAAAAGTTTGAGTAAAAGTTTGAGGCAAACTTTTACTCAAACTTTTCACATCAGCCACCCCATTCTAGCTGCTACCAACGTTTGAGCCAAAGTTTGGGGTCAAACTTTTGCTCAAACGTTGGCCCCCTCATGCACACTCATGGCGCCAACGTTTGCCAAAAAGTTTGAGGCAAACATTGGCGAAAACTTTTGCTCTCCAGGGTGTTGATCTGTGATGCCAAAAGTTTGCCAAAAAGTTTGAGGCAAACATTGGCGAAAACTTTTGCTCTCCAGGGTGTTGATCTGTGTCTATCCTCATATGGTGATAGTAGGTTAGAATTTGGAGGTTGAGGTTGGCTATTTTGTGCCTGGTATGGAGGCTGGAAAGAGTTGTTGTATGGGGTTTAAGATGGTCTTTGGTTGGAGTGTTGGTAAGTAGAATTGTTGTAATAATTGGAGTTGTGAGGTCTATGATCTTGGCTCTGGTTTTGCTGGTTCCCCCACCCAAAGTTTCGGTGATTCTTCCAACCAGGATTATAGATTTTGGAGTGTGAACCATAGGGTTGTCTTGATGAGTTTCCAACATAATTGGCTTGCTCCCAATCACCTTCTTCCTCTGCATTCACCCCTTCTTGAGCTAGTGGTTGAGTATTGACTGCTGCAACTTGGTTCCTCTCCATCTGCTTGGTGAGGTCTGCCAATTGCTTGGTAGTCAACTTGTTTTGAGTTAGCAATGCATCTATGTAACTCAACTCCATCACTCCTCTATTTGGGTTTCTATCAGAGGCATCGAAATATTCATTGTTGGCCACAGTTTCTATGATGTCTATGGCCTCATCAATTGTCTTCTTTTTATTGAGAGAGCCTCCTAAAGAATGATCTAAGGCCTTCTTTGATTCTTGTGACAATCCTTCATAGAAAATATGCAGTTGTACCCATTCATTGAACATGTCCGGAGGGCACCTTCTTGTCAATTTCTTGTATCTCTCCCATGTTTCATAGAGAGTTTTTCCATCTTGCTGCCTAAACGTTTGTACCTCATCCCTCAACCTATTAACATTTTGGGGAGGGTAAAATCTTGTCAAGAACTTATTTACCACCTCTTCCCAAGTGGTCAAACTCTCCTTTGGAAAGGACTCTAGCCAGTTTGATGCTTTATCCCTGAAAGAAAAGGGAAAAAAAGCAATTTATAGGTGTTCCGAGGGTTACCTGAAACTGGAGGTCGATCTCGGATGAGATCTTCTGTACTGGTCGGAGATGGCGTGTCCGGCTGGCTGGTGACGGCCAGAGCTGTTGTGTCCGACTTGTTGGACTTGCTGCACTGCTGATCCTTGGCCACCGGAGGGTGGGGGGTACCTGCAAGAGACTCCGATGCTTAAGTTAGCACGGGTATTAAGTAGGTTTATTGTAGAGTCAGAGTATGAGTTATACCTGGGTGCTCCAGTGTATTTATAGTAGTGTGGGCTGACCTTTCTGATAAGATAAGTTAATTATCTTATCTTATCTTATCTTATTTGGGGTGAGGTCAGCTTATCTTCAAGGGAACTGCCTTTATCTTTATAGGCTTGGATTGCCTTTGGATGTGGGTCGTGTTCCTCTATTTGGGCCCTTTGTTGGGCTTTCTTGTCGATTTGGCCGACCTCTTTGAGAAGAGGTCGGATAGCCTGACCTGAAGAGGTCGGTCGCTTTGTCGCCAATCATCCCAGGTCGGGTAGCGCGACCCGGGGTATGAACAGTACCCCTGCTTGAGCTCGGTCTTTTGTCGAGGTCGAGTCTTTGACTTTGGTCCTTTGAAGCCGAACTCAAGCATTTTGTCGCTTTCTTTGTAGAAGCTTTTGAATGTAGAACGTTTTTCCTCTAAATGCGCGCGCTTTTATATCGGCGCTTCGGGAACGTGCGAGGTTTTAATGTTTTCATTAATTTTAACATTAATTGCCCCGTTTCCCTTTGGCTCTTTATTTTGATTTTGAAAACCCAAAAACGGTTTCTCTCCTTCGCCCTTTTCGTAACTTCTTTTCTCCGCTCTCTTCGCTCTCTGTTTTTCATTTGCACTTTCTGCTTTCTTGTGTTGTGGCGTTTGTTTGGCGATTTTCTGGGCAGCTTTTATTTATGCGCCTCCATTTTCCTTCCTCAAAGCTCCTTTCGTCTCCAGGTTAGTCCCATTTCGTGCTTTCTCTTTGTTTTTGTGATGAGGTTTTGATTTTGGTTTTCCTTTAGAGAAAGTTTCGATCTTTCTGTTTCCATCGTGCCTTATTGTTGTTGAAATGTGCGTTCTGGGGGTTTCTCCACCTTCTGCATGATCCTTTTTGTTTTTGCTTGATGCTTTTAAGGCTTTTCATGTTCCTTGTTGTTTCTGTTCTGGTACCGCTATCCGCATCTGTCCCTTGCTTTATTTGACGGTTGTTTTTGTCTGATTTCTAAAAAAGGTTGTATCTTTAATGGTTTCTGTTTGGCGTGCTTGATGTTTGGGGATGGTTTTTGCTGGCTTAGATTGAAAGGCAATGTTTTTGAAGACTTTTGTGTTTTAATCTGATGGAAAATGCTTGCTATTTGAAGCCTTCTTTTCTTGTTTTGAGAGGTGCTGGGGTGCGAGAAGCATATTTTTACTAGAAACCTTGCTTTATTATTGCCTCCAAAGGATGCCCCAGGACTTTGGTTTGAGTCTTGGGGTTTCTTTTTCTGTGTGTTCGCCTGTATCGTATTGAGTTGTTTTCTCCCTTGTCCGAGATGTTTTTAGTAATCCCATCTTCTTTTCTTACTTGTAGGATTAGTTGGCCTTATGTCTTCTCGCAATAACATTGTAGAGATGTCTTCCAGAGTTCCCGAGGGAATGTCCGATTGCTGGACTCCCTTGTCTTGTTGTGTGTTTCTGTTGTGGATGCTGAATTTTACACAGAGCTGAGGAAGCGCCATAGGATTTATGATAACAGTGCCCGTGAGGGGATTATGAGCTTGTTGCCCCTGATTCTGATGAGAGAGTTTGTTTTCCGACTTCCATCGAGGGGGAGCATCCCTTCTTCTATGCTTATGAATACTTCTTTAGCCAATTAAACGTTACTTTTCCTTTTACTGCTTTTGAAACTGACCTGTTGTGGTCATGTAACATTGCTCCGTCCCAGCTTCACCCGAATTCCTAGGGTTTTATCAAAATATTTCAACTGCTTTGCCAAGAGTTAGGCATAACACCTTCTGAAACTCTTTTCCTTTATCTTTTCGTCTCGGCCAAGCCCGGAGGTTCCTCCAAAAAGAAAGCTTCCTGGGTCTCTTTCAGATCGGCCCAGGGGCATAAAGTTTTTGCCATGTATGATGAGTCGTTTAAAGATTTTAAGAACTATTTCTTCCGAGTTCGTGCTGTTGAGTGGGTCCGCCCCTTTTTTCTTGATGAAAATGATGAGCCCACTTTTCCTCTAGAGTGGCAAAAGAATGTGAGAGTGCCACGTTATACATGGGAGATGCTTAATGAGGTTGAGCGGGCCTTTGTAGTTATTCTTGAAGCTTTGTGGGGGAAACCTCCCCATCTGGATACGAAGAGATTCTTGAGTGATCTATCTTTGGTTTGAACTGCTTTGGGTACTGTCTGACTTGTTTTTATACTTGCTTCTGAGCTTTTCTCCTCCTATGTTGTAACTTGTCTTTTGTGGTTGATTCTGTATTTTCAGAGATGTTGAAAAATAATGATTCTATGAAGGCCTACAAGAAGGCGAAGAAGGCAACTACTGCTCTAAACATCTCGGCCAAGGCGGCCGGAGAGGGATCTTCTCAGGTTCCAGTGATGCCTCCTGTGCTGAGTTCTCCCGAACCGAGGAAAGCAATTCCTATTCCTCGGGTTCGTCTGGTCGATCCTCCACAATCTTCTGCTGCAGCTTCTGGTGCCCCTCCTAGTAAGAAGCAAAAAACAATTGAGCCTTTCAACCTTGATGCTCCTAACTTCGATGCGGTCGAGTTTGTAGATCAACAAATCGGCCCTTATGGTGTCCTTCCCATGGACAACGTGTCGCTTCTTCATCATTTTGATTATATAACTCGGAGTAGTATCAAGATGGCACACATGGGAGCGGCCCTATATCGAACTGCTCAAAGTCTTCCTCTCTATGCCACTAAAGCTTTTATGGAGGAGGCCAAACAGGAGTTTGATCGGATGAAAGGCTTGAAGGAGGAGCTTGAAGTGAAGGTGGCCAAGTTGGAAAAAGATTTGGAGAATAAAAAGGCGAGTTCCATCTCTCTGGCGGCTTCTGTGAGGCTGGCCGAGGACACGGCTATAAGGCATAAGGATAGTTATGTGACATCTTACCGGGAGGTGTTGCGCCTGAGGGAGGAGTTGGAGAATGCCCGAGCTAATTACTTCGAACTCCAAGGTCATCTTGTTGGTAGTGTAACTGCTGCCTATGAGAACCTGAAGGAACAAGTTCGGGTTATTGCTCCCGAGGCCGACCTGACCCTCTTTAGCCTAGATAACGTTGTCAGGGATGGCAAGATTGTCCCTGATGACGCGGATGATGATGATGTTGAACCTCCCCCTGTGTCCTCTGCCAAGGTGTCAACTCCTGCTGTTCCTGCCGAGGTCGGCCCTCTCGCTTCTGATCCTGACTGTCAGATCTTAAACCGGGATGATGGTACTGTAGATGCTGTTCCTCTCCAGACTTGCCCTCCGTCTCCTCGGACTGATGCTGCTAGAAAGTCTTCTGACCCTTAGCCCATTTATTCTGGATATTTACGTAGTTGGCCTGGCTTGTGGGCATTTTAAACTCTTTATGTTTTGTTAGCTGTTGGTACTTTCTCGTTGCTTGCCTAGCAACTTTTTGTTTTGACAAACAAAAGTAACTTTCCAGCTTTTGAGGTAGATTTTGGTGGCCTCTGAAGTTTTATAACTTTGTAGATTATATTATGCTTTTGCACTTAACTTGGTGTCTTTTGAGGTTATGGCTATGTGGGTCCGACTTGTTTTTTGGTTTTCTCACTCTTGCTTGTATTTCTGACGATTTATAACCGATTTCTTCAAGTTGGTCCTCCAAGTTGTTTTGGTAGTCCTTTTTCCCGTCTTTCTCAGGGGTTACCTTTGTAACTTGCTTTGTAGTAGGGCGACTTCTTTACGTCGTCCTTTTCTAAGTTATTTTTGTAATCCTCTTTCTTGGATCTTTGTCAGATCTCTTTCAGGGATTGCTTTTATAACTTTTTAGTAGTAGGAGTCCGACTTCGTTATGTCGGTCTTCTTTAAGTTATTTTTGTAGTCCTCTTTTTTGGACCTTTGTCAGGTCTCTTTCAGGGACTACTTGTATAACTTTTTAGTAGTAGGAGTCCGACTTCGTTATGTCGGTCTCCTTTAAGTTATTTTTGTAGTCCTCTTTTTTGGACCTTTGTCAGGTCTCTTTCAGGGACTACTTGTTTAACTTTTTTCATTTTGGGCCGACTTTGTTATGTCGGGCCCTTCTAAGTTAAAGTAATCCTCTTTAATAGGGTTGGCCAGACCTCTTTCCAGGGTTTACTTATAACTTGGTTTGACTTGGTCCAACTTCTTAACGTCGGCCAGTCTTTAAGTTATTATTTTAGCAATCCGTAAGACCTCATCAGGTTCTTTTTTAGATCACTTTCGATAACTTCTTACATTATTCTGTGTTCATCTTTGCCGATTTGTAGAAAGTGGTTGTCATCTCTAGATCGTCTTTTGGGTGAATCGCGTTTTCACCTTTATCGGACAGTTATCTTTATCATGATCGTGCAGTGAAATTGTTTTTCACTTTCTACCGATCTGTTGCTTTATAATCGGACGATGAATGCTTCAGATTAATGCATCTTGAAATCTTGTAGAATATCTAAAATATATATTTTATTCAAAGGAAAGTACAAATATATACATGTAGGAAATTTTCATCCCTTTACGTCGAATAGTGTTTGAGTCTCAACTTGGTGCCTCATTAAAAAACCTTTCCAGGAAAAAGAGTGCATCCAATAGTGAGATCTTTTTACTTTTCTAGCTGTAGTACCTTCTTAGGTTGCAGGCGTGCCATGATCTGGGAAGCTCTCGTCCATCGAGTTCGGACAGTCTGTAATAGCCCTTCCCAAGTACTTTTACAACTCGGTAGGGTCCTTTCCAGTTTGCTGCCAACTTTCCTTCTCCTGGTCGAGTTGTTCCAATATCATTTCAGATTAGGATGAGATCATTCTCCGTGAAACTTCTTGGTACTACCTTTTGATTATATCTGGAAGCCATTCGTTTTAGTGCTTCTTCCCTGATCCGAGCTCTTTCCTGGATTTCAGGTAGTAGGTCGAGTTCTTCCTTCTGAAGTTGAGAGTTGGCTTCTTCATTGTAGTGGACTACTCTGGGTGACCCTTCCTCGATCTCTACTGGGATCATTGCCTCCACTCCGTATGCTAGTCGAAAGGGTGATTCATTTGTCGTGGAGTGTGGCGTTGTTCAATATGCCCATAGGACTTGCGGAAGTTCTTCGGCCCAAGCTCCCTTTGCCTCTGGCAGTCTCCGTTTTAACCCAGCCAATATGACTTTGTTGGTAGCTTCAGCCTGTCCATTGGCTTGAGGGTGTTCGACGGAGGTAAACTGGTGCTTTATATTCAAGTCGGCTACTAGTCTCCTGAAGCCTGTGTCTGTGAATTGAGTGCCATTGTCTGTGGTAATGGAGTATGGAACCCTGAACCTTGTGACAATGTTCCTGTATAGGAATTTCCGGCTTCTTTGAGCGATGGCGTTGGTTAGGGGTTCTGCCTCAATCCATTTTGTAAAATAGTCTACTCCGACTATGAGGAATTTTACTTGTCCTGATCCCTGGGGAAAGGGTCCGAGAAGATCAAGTTCCCATTTTGCAAATGGCCAGGGCGAGGTTATACTGATGAGCTCTTCTGGCGGGGCAATGTGGAAGTTGGCATGTTTCTGACATGGTGGACATGTCTTTACAAATTCTATAGCTTCTTTCTGTAGGGTTGGCCAATAAAATCCTGCTCGGAGTACTTTTTTGGCGAGAGCTCGTACTCCGAGATGGTTGCCGCACACGCCGCCGTGCACTTCTTCTAGCACTTCCTTTGTATTATTGGTCGGCACACATTTTAGTAGCGGTATTGAGATCCCTCTTTTGTACAGGATGTTGTTTATAATAGTGTAGTACTGTGCCTCCCTTTTTAATCTTTTCGCCTCTTTTTCCTCCGTGGGGAGCGTCTCTGCTTTGAGGTAGTTAATTATGGGGGTCATCCATCCTTGGTCCTAACTTGTTATGGCTAGGATTTTCTCTTCCGAAATTGATGGGTTCTGTAGCATTCCCTGGATGAGGCTTTTATTGTTGCCCCCTGGTTTGGTGCTGGCTAGTTTTGAGAGTGCGTCAGCTCGGGCGTTTTGTTCGCGGGGTATGTGGCAGATCTTATATTCCCCGAGTTGTCCGAGCTGTTCCTTAGTTTTATCCAAATACTTTTTCATGGTGGGATCTTTGGCTTGATAGCTCCCTGTTATCTGCAAGGTGACTACTTGTGAATCGCTGTAAATGTTAAGTTTTTGAGCTCCAACCTCTGTAGCCAGCTTCAAACCGGCTAATAATGCTTCATATTCCGCCTGGTTGTTTGAGGCCGGGAACCCGAACTTGAGGGAGAGCTCAACTTGGGTTCCTTGGTTGCTTTCTATTATCACGCCTGCACCACTTCCAGTCTTATTTGAAGAGCCATCCACGTAGAGATTCCATTCTGTAGGGGTTTCCAAGGCGTCTGTGAATTCTGCGATAAAATCGGCCAGATGCTGTGATTTAATGACCGTCCAAGCTTCATATTGGAGGTCGAATTCTGATAACTCGACTGCCCATTGTAAAATTCTGCCTGCTAAATCCGTTTTTTGCAGTATTCCTTTTATGGGCTGGTTGGTTCGAACCTTAATGGTGTGAGCCTGGAAGTACGGCGAAGTCGTCGAGATGTTAGGATGAGAGCATAGGCAAACTTTTCTATCTTCTGGTAGTTCAGCTCGGATCCCTGTAGTGCTTTGCTAATGAAGTAGATGGGTTGTTGCCCACTTTCGTCTTCTCTGACTAGTGCTGAGGCTATTGCCCGGTTTCCTACTGCGAGATATAATATGAGCGATTCTTCTTCTCGTGGTCGAGATAAGATAGGCGGTCGTCCTAAGAACTCTTTGAAGTCTTGGAAGGCTTGTTCACATTCTGTCGTCCATTCGAACTGCTTTCCCTTTCTTAAGGTAGCATAAAAGGGGAGAGATCTTATCGCTGCCCCTGCTAAGAATATGGATAGGGCGGCCAATCTCCCGTTGAGTTGCTGCACTTCTTTGACACAGGTGGGGCTCTTCATGTTGAGTATGGCTTGGCATTTATCTGGGTTTACTTCAATTCCTCTTTGTGTGAGCATGAAACCTAGGAATTTGCCTGCTTCTACCGCAAAGGTGCATTTTGCAGGATTGAGTCGCATGTCGTGCCTCCTTATAGTGTCGAACACTTGAGTCAGGTCGGACAGTAATGTGTCTTCACTTTGTGTCTTTACCAACATGTCGTCCACATAGACTTCCATGATTTTTCCGATGTTGTCTGAGAAGACTTTGTTCATCAGCCTTTGATAAGTAGCACCTGTGTTCTTGAGACCGAAGGGCATCACGATATAGCAGTAATTTGCTTTCGGCGTTAAAAATGAGGTCTTTTCTTGATCTGGTGGATACATGGGGATTTGGTTGTATCCCAAGTATGCGTCCATAAACGAGAAGTATCTATATCCAGAGGAAGCATCTACCAGAGCGTCGATACTTGGGAGTGGGTAAGGATCTTTTGGGCAGGCTTTGTTGAGATCGGTATAATCAGTACACATTCGCCACTTCCCATTTGATTTTTTCACCAAGACGACGTTGGCTAACCATAGTGGATACTTGACTTCTCTTATGAATCCTGCCTCCAGTAGTGCCTGTACCTACTCTTCCACATCTTGGGATTGCTCTGGCCCAAGTTTTCTTCGTCTCTGCTGCACCGGCCGAGATCCTGGATAGACCGCTAACTTGTGGCACATTAGCTTGGGATCTATGCCTGGCATATCCGTAGCTTTCCATGCGAATAGATCAACATTATTGCGTAAGAATTGTATCAGTAATTCTTTTGAGTCTCCTCTTAGGATTGTCCCGATATTAGTTGTTTTGTCCGAGGTGTCTCCGATCTGAACCTTCTCTATCTCGCCTTCTGGCTGCGGACAGAGTTCCTCTCGTCGCTGCACTCCGCCAAGCTCAATTGTATGAAACTCTTCTCCTCTGCCTCTGAGGTTTAGACTTTCGTTATAACAGCGGCACGCCATCTTTTGATCTGCTTTTATTGTAGCTATCCCTTCTGTAGTTGGGAATTTCATGCATAGATGTGGGGTTGAGACTATTGCGCCGAGTTGATTGAGTGTTGTCCGACCTATTAGAGCATTGTAGGCTGAACTTACGTCGACCACAATGTAGTCTATTTTGAGGGTCCGGGATTGGTTCCCTTTTCCGAAGGTTGTATGTAGTGATATGTACCCTGATGGTTGTATCGGGGTATCTCCCAGTCCGAACAGACTGTTCGGGTATGCCTTAAGCTCCTTGTCTTCTAAACCGAGTTTGTCGAAAGCTGTTTTGAATAAGATGTCGGCGGAGCTTCCTTGATCTATTAGTGTGCGATGGAGATTGGCATTTGCCAGTATGATGGTAATGACCATGGGGTCGTCGTGTCCCGAGATGATTCCAGATGCGTCCTCTTTAGTGAACGTGATTGCAGGGATGTCGGGTGCTTCCTCCTTTCCTTCGACATGATATACTTCTTTGAGATATCTTTTACGAGATAATTTGGAGATTCCTCCTCCTGCAAATCCGCCATGTATCATGTGGACGTGTCTTACTAGTGTACGGGGTGACCGCGCAGTTCGTCCGATATCTTCATCCCTTCATCTCTTTCTTTGATCATCATCTCGGGTTGCTAGAAACCAATCTAGTTTTTCTTCCCTCACCAACTTTTCTATAATGTTCTTTAAATCGAAGCACTCATTGGTGGAGTGACCTCGCACTCGATGGTATTCACAATACTCATTCCAATTTCCTCCCCCTCTTTTGCCTTTGAGTGGCCAAGCTGGGAGTATTTTCTCTGTGTGGCAGACTTCTTTGTATACATCAACTAGGGATACCTTGAGAGGAGTGTAATTGTGGTATTTTTTTATTTTCTCCCCTTGCCGATCTTCTTTCCTTTTGGATTCCTTGTCTTTATCTTGGTAAGGGACCCCGAATTTGGAGGTTTCTCCCAACCGAGTGTTTTCTTCCATGTTGATATATTTTTCTGCTCGCTCCTGTACTTCGTCTAAGGAGGTAGGGTACTTCTTTGATATAGATTGGCTAAAAGGTCCCTCCCGTAGGCCGTTGATGAGTCCCATGATGGCGGCCTCTGTTGGTAAGCTTTGAATGTCCATGCATGTTTTGTTGAATCTTTCCATGTAGTTGCGGAGGCTTTTCCGTTCTCCTTGCTTGATCCCTAGTAAACTGAGGGCGTGCTTGGCCTTATCTTTCTGGATGGAGAATCTGGCCAGGAACTTTTTGGCCAGGTCGTCAAAGTTTGAGATGGACTTTGAAGGTAAGTTGTCGAACCATCTGATTGCTGTCTTCGTGAGAGTTGTCGGAAAAGCTTTGCAGCGAACGGCATCTGAGGCGTCGGTAAGGTACATTCTGCTTCTGAAATTGCTGAGATGATGGTTGGGATCTGTGGTGCCATCATACAAAATCATATCCGGGAGCTTGAAGTCTTTTAGAATTTTGGTTTTCATGATTTCCATGATGAATGGATCTTGTTCTTTGCGTGAATTTTCCTCAGGAGTGGTCCGAGGAGCTTTTGATTTGAGATCGGCTTCTAATTGCTGTAGTTTTTCCTCCAATTCTCGATGTCGCCGTACCTTTCTTTGCAGATCCTTTCCGATCTTCCATTGTTGTTGGGTTTCTTTCTCAAGTTGCTTTAAGCGATCTTGAAGCACTTCTATTGCTCCTGGATTTGGTGAGCTTTTTTCTCCGTTGGATTCTAGAGCATCCTTCAATGTAGTGTCCACGTTCTTGTGCGGTGTTCTGTTTTCTAGATCTGAGTCATGGTCGTTGTCATGGCCGTCCGCCATGGTGTTGGGATGATTTCCAGGTTCCCCGGTAATGGCGCCAATGTTCCGAGGATTACCTGAAACTGGAGGTCGATCTCGGATGAGATCTTCTGTACTGGTCGGAGATGGCGTGTCCGGCTGGCTGGTGACGGCCAGAGCTGTTGTGTCCGACTTGTTGGACTTGCTGCACTGCTGATCCTTGGCCACCGGAGGGTGGGGGGTACCTGCAAGAGACTCCGATGCTTAAGTTAGCACGGGTATTAAGCAGGTTTATTGTAGAGTCAGAGTATGAGTTATACCTGGGTGCTCCAGTGTATTTATAGTAGTGTGGGCTGACCTTTCTGATAAGATAAGTTAGTTATCTTATCTTATCTTATTTGGGGTGAGGTCAGCTTATCTTCAAGGGAACCGCCTTTATCTTTATAGGCTTGGATTGCCTTTGGATGTGGGTCGTGTTCCTCTATTTGGGCCCTTTGTTGGGCTTTCTTGTCGATTTGGCCGACCTCTTTGAGAAGAGGTCGGATAGCCTGACCTGAAGAGGTCGGTCGCTTTGTCGCCAATCATCCCAGGTCGGGTAGCGCGACCCGGGGTATGAACAATAGGTGTCAGGGTGAATACCTTTGGCCTTCACAGTATCACATATTCTCAAGAATGTGGTTAGATATTAATTGGGGTCTTCCTGGGAATTTCCTCCAAATGAGCAATTATTTTGAACAAGGGTGATGAGTTGACGTTTTAACCAATGTTCTGAAAACCGATTCGGACCGGCCAGTCGAACCGGTTAAACTGTGAACCGCTACAAAAAAGACTCAGACAAATGCTAAAACTGTTAATTTCAAAAACCACAATTGAACCGTTGAACCGGCCAAGAATCGGTCAGTCGAACTGAACCGTGACCCGGCCGGTTTTTGAATAAGGAACAGAACACTGTCGTTTCATTGTGTTGCAGACTAACTAGCCCTACCCAAACTCCATCGTCCAGACTCCAGAATCAAATTCCAAGTCCAGAACGCGCCTCTGCCTCAGTGCCTCTCTCACACTCAGTCCTAGGGCTCCTTTCATCGAGCTCTTTGTCGTCCGTCTAGCCACCGCCTACTACCGCCGCTGTCGGAACTTCGAACAGCCACCACATGCTCCCTCACTTCCTCTCCATCACGCCGCAGCCATCGCAACCTTCCTTCCCTTCCATCGCGCAGCCACTGTGCGAACGTGGAAGCCTCCGTCGCACAGGTTCCCACTTCTCCTCCTCCTCTTCATTCAGATACAGGTACACAGCCCCTCACCCCCAAAATACAAACCCTAGGTTAGTCCCCTACCGCCGCAAGGGTCTCACTCGTTCATACCCTGGGTCGAGTTATCCAACCTAGGATGATTGGTGACAAAGCGACCGACCTCTTCAGGTCAGGCTACCCGACCTCTTCTCAAAGAGGTCGGCCAAATCGACAGGAAAGCCCAATAAAGGGCCCAAACAGTGGAACACGACCCAAATCCAAAGGCAATCCAAGCCTATAGAGATAAAGGTGGTTCCCTTGAAGATAAGCTGACTTTACTCGAAATAAGATAAGATAAGATAAGATAACTAACTTATCTTATCAGAAAGGTCAGCCCACACTACTATAAATACACTAGAGCACCCAGGTATAACTCATATTCTGATTCTACAATAAATCTGCTTAATACCCGTGCTAACTTAAGCATCGGAGTCTCTTGCAGGTACCCCCCACCCTCCGGTGACCAAGGATCAGAAGTGCAGCCAGTCCAACAAGTCGGATACAACAGCTCTGGCCAGTACAGAAGATCTCGTCCGAGATCGACCTCTAGTTTCAGGTAACCTTCGGAACATTGGCGCCGTTGTCGGGGAACCTGGAAGTCATCCCAACACCATGGCGGACAGCCATGACAACGACCACGATTCAGATCTAAAAAACAGAACACCGCACAAGAACGCGGACGCTACACTAAAGGATACTCCGGAATCCAACGGGGACAAAAACTCATCAAATCCAGAGGTAATAGCAGCACTTCAAGACCGCTTAAAGCAACTTGAAAAAGAAACCCAACATCAACAAGAGGTCGGGAAGGATCTACAAAGAGAGGTACGGCGGCATCGAGAATTGAAAGATAAATTAATGCAATTAGAAGCCGATTGGTGCACGAAATTGTGATCTCCAGGCTTGAACAAATCCTGGTAATGGCTCCAAAGCTTGGTGCTCTGATCTTAATTCATAATTGTCACAACTTCGATACAAATAACCAGCAAGTGCACTGGGTCGTCCAAGTAATACCTTACGTGAGTAAGGGTCGAATCCCACGGAGATTGTTGGTATGAAGCAAGCTATGGTCACCTTGTAAATCTCAGTCAGGCATTATTATATATTTCTGGAAAGCCCTGGATGTCTACTTTCCAACGCAATTAGAAGCGCGCCATTTTGAGTTATGTAGCTCCAGAAAATCTACTTTGAGTGTAGGGAGGTCAGAATCCAACAGCATCAGCAGTCCTTCTTCAACCTCTGAATCTGATTTCAGCTCAAGTCCCTCAATTTCAGCCAGAAAATACCTAAAATCACAGAAAAACACACAAAC